>NC_140997.1:88261686-88409080 GCF_052327205.1 Somniosus microcephalus | reverse complement strand
GGTAAAGGGTAGCTATTCAGAGTGGCAGAAGGTGGGAAGTGGTGTTCCATAAGGATCAGTGCTGGGACCACTGCTCTTCAAAATTTAGACTTTGGAATCAAAAACACAATTTCTAAATTTGCAGATGACACCAATTTGGGGGGATACTTAATACTGAGGAGGACTGCAACAAATTACAGGAAGACATTAATAAACTTGCAGAATGGACATATAATTGGCAAATGAATTTCAACATAAACAAATGTGAGGTGTTACATTTTGGTAAGAAAAATAGAGAGGTCACTTATTACTTGGAAAATACAAATCTAAATGGAGTAGAAGAGCAAAAGGATCTTGGAGTACAAATATACAGCGACATAGGTTAACAAGGTCATAAAAAAAAGCAAACCAAGCACTAGGGTTTATTTCTAGAGGGATAGAATTGAAAAGTAGAGGAGTTATGCTAAACTTGTACGAAACCTTGGTTAGACCACACTTGGAGTACTGCGTACAATTCTGGTCGCCATATTATAAAAAGGATATAGAGGCATTGGAGAGGGTGCAGAGAAGATTTACAAGGATGATAGCAGAAATGCAAGGGTATACCTATCAGGAAAGGATGAACAGGCTGAGTCTCTTTTCTCTTGAAAAGAGAAGGCTGAGGGGTGACCTAATAGAGGTCTTTAAAATTATGAAAGGTTTTGATAAAGTAGACACAGAGGAGTCGATTTTCCTGGAGCCGTCAGGCGGGGTTTCAGGCGTGTTGGGGGGGGGGGGGGGAAATCCCGAATTTGGGGGTCCCGACACCATCCCGCCCAAAACCCCGCCCCACGCAAGTTTCAGGGGCGGCGGGTACCCGCCCCGCACTGGGACCCGCCAAAACCAGGCGGGAAGGGATTAGTGCCAATTAACTGCCTGTTAACAGGTAGTTAACAGGCAGTTTTTAGCCTAATCCCTATTTTGAGGGGTTTCGTGTGGGATTCCCGACGGCTCCAAACCACGCCAGGTTAAAGCAGGCGGGCCGTCGGGTTGGAGGGGTCGTGATGTCAGTGTTCAGGTGAGTGATGGGTGCATGAGTGCAAAGGTAAGTGTGTTTGGTGTGTCTAAAGTGTGTAAAGAACTTTTACTTACCTGTACTTACCTTAACAGCCTTTCTTCCTGTCGCCGTCGGGAGCCCATCACTCAGCCGGCACTTAAAGCTGAACGGCTGCGATCTGTGAAAAGTGACAGCCTTCAGCTTTGAGTGCTGCTGAGAGTTCTAACGGAGTCTGTGCAGAAGGACTCATGTCAGAACTCAGACTGTCAGTGTTTCACAGCTTCAAACAGCTGTGAAACACTGATATTTCATCTGTCAAGAACTCTTGACAGATGAAATTGCAGTCTGTGACGTCACCTGTTGCCGGATGGCCCTTAATTGGCCTGCTGAGCCCGCTGGGCGGGCTCAACAAGGTCAATCAAGGGAAAATCACGTGGATTGGCCGGACATCGAAGTAGGCGGGTCTAAAACCCGAAAGTTGCAGTCCCGCCTTCTTCCCGACAGCTTCAGGAAAATCGACCCCAGAGTGTCTCCACATGTGGGGAAGATCAGAACTACAGGTCATCAATATAGGATAGTCACCAAGAAATCAAATAGGGAATTCAGAAGAAATTTCTTTACCCAGAGAGTGGTGAGAATGTGGAACTTGCTACCACAGGGAGTGGATGAAGCGAATAGTATAGATGCATTTAAGGGGTGGTTAGATAAGCATATGAGGGAGAAGGGAATAGAGGGTTATGCTGATGGAGTTAGATGAGGAAAGATGGGAGGAGGCTCGAGTGGAGCATAAACACCGGCATGGACTGGTTGGGCCGAATGGCCTGTTTCTGTGCCGTATATAGTATTGAGATCAGCTAACTCAGCACAGGCTGGGACAGACTGCTGCCTCCCTGGTCTGCGGGGCTCAGCTGCTCACCACTAACCGGCAGAACAATGAGGAAGCCTGTCAGCCTGACCTTGATACAAGTCCTGCATGGGCTCAGGATAGTAAACACACAAAACAGGGGAACATCTACCATCAAGAGAGAGATGAAGGGCTGTCCCACCCAGGTCACACTTTACTGCCACCCATCTGCCCCAACCCAGAACTATTACTGCGGCACAGGATAAGGTGGGGAGTGAGAGACACGTACGTGGTTCAGGAGGTACTGGACTATGATCTCATGACCAGAGGTGGCAGCTTCCATCAGGGGCGTGAATCCATACGCAGGCTCTCTGAAACAGAAGATGGCAGTGTTAGCCCAGTTACTGCAGGGAGGGGTTAGCAACAATGGGGCTATTGGAATTACATGGCGGGGGGGGAGTGAGGTGGGGAGAGTGGGGTGAGGGAGCAGGGCGGTGGTGGTGGTACTGGAGACATATTGAGCCCATCAAGATAGAGACCAATACGGAAAGAATCCGTGGTGACTAGGCAAAAGCTCACGTGCAAGGTTTACGTTATAGACGCTTCTTTTGCTATCTTTGTACCCAAGGAGGTAACAGTAATATTTTGGAGAGATTATGGTCTGTCTAGAGCTGAGCAGGTGACTGATAGAGATCTTCGAGATCATGGAGGGTTTTGATAGAGTAAATGGTGAGAGACTGTTTCCACTGATTGGCAAGATGGTAATGAAAGGCACCAATTTAAGATAATTTGAAAAAGAATTAAAGGGGGTAGAAAAAGATGTCTTTACCCAGAGGGTGGGTAGAATCTGGAATTCTCTATCACAAACTGTGGTGAAGCAGAGTCTAGAAATTCTTTCAAAAGGGAATTAGATAAGATGCTTCAAAAAGGGAGAATATTAAAGATTCTGGGAAGCCAACAGGAGAGTAACATGCTGTCATATTCTAGTTTAATGTTTCAGGTGGAGGTGAGGTTCTGGGTTCTGATGAATAGTTTTGACGCATTAATCTGTCCTTTCAGATGCTGATAGACCTGCTGTGTATTTGTAGTGTGAGCAGAGAATGCAACACGGGCCGAGCTCTCAGAGTGAAGGACGTGCCTGCTCTGTCTTACTTTAAGTTTGCATCGGCCCCGTTGTCCAGAAGGAACTTCACCATCTGCTGGTGCCCGGTGCTGGTGCAATGGAACAGCGCAGTCCAGCCTCTGTCATCCTTCATCTCCAGCTCAGCCCCTTGCTGCATGAACACAAGAAAAGGCCATTCAGCCCATCAAATCTCATCCCTCCAGTACCCGAACACTCCCACTGAAGCCTATCCCTCCAGTACCCTAACACTCCCACTGAAGCCTATCCCTCCAGTACCCTAACACTCCCACTGAAGCCTATCCCTCCAGTACTCTAACTCTCCCATCAAATCTCATCTCTCTCATACCTTACCGCACCACCTTCACCCCACCTATTGAAGCCCATTCCTGTAATACCCTAACTCTCCTATCTCATCTCATCCCTCCCGTACCCTAACCCCCTATTAAAGACCTAATTTCCATTTCTTGTTCTACTTCTGTAGTTTAGTTTGCAATAAGATTCTGCATTTATATGTTCTATCTTTCCCACTTAATATTTATATCCTTAATGATGTCCCGTTAACCACCTTCTCTCTTTACTGTAGATTTGGGGCTTCTCTAATCTTTTCTTGTAGCTCATTCCTTTACACTTGATCGGTCTGGGTGTCCTGTCCTGATTCTCTCTAATACATCTTTTGTGTTATGGTGACCGTTATTTTAAGTGAGGGCTACCCAGCGTATTGTACAGCTCCAACATAACTGCTGTGGAAGCATACACCACTCTTCTGGCTACATATCCAAGCATCCCATTTCCATTGGTTCCATACATTGTCTGGACATTGAAAGTGACAAGTCTTTTACTCCCAGCTTCCTCTCTACACTAACTTAATTCCACTCAGTGCATACTCAGGATATTTTGTTGCCCTGCGTGCACTACATAGGTCCATCAGCTTCTTTAACCTGGCCTATATCTCTGACATGCCCCCTGCCAGCTCTACCCGAGGAAGGGCCGCACGGCAGAATCGTTGAACCTGAAACCAACCGACCTGAAGCAGGAAATAGGCGATGCTCTCGTTGCCACAGCTCGCTGCCAGCATCAGGGCGCTCTGCCCTCTCTCTGTCGCCGTGTTGACATCCACACCCGCCTCCAGCAAGAGGTGGACGATGGTATCATGGCCGATGTACGACGCATACATCAGAGGGGTCCAGCCACCGCGGTTCTTCTGATTTGGGTTCACCTTTCCTCTAAACACGGGAAACAGTGAGAGTCATTCCCTGAGCCCGGCACACTGCCCCGGCCTCACACCGACCCGGCCTCACACCGACCCGGTACACTGACCCGGCTTCACACCGACCCGACCTCACACCGACCCGGCCTCACACCGACCCGGTACACTGGCCCGGCTTCACACCGACCCGGCCTCACACCGACCCGGTACACTGACCCGGCTTCACACCAACCCGGCCTCACACCAACCCGACCTCACACCGACCCGGCCTCACACCGACCCGGTACACTGACCCGGCTTCACACCGACCCGGCCTCACACCGACCCGGTACACTGACCCGGCTTCACACCGACCCAGCCTCACACCGACCCGGCCTCACACCGACCCGGTACACTGACCTGGCCTCACACCGACCCGGCCTCACACCGACCCGACCTCACACCGACCCGGCCTCACACCGGCCCGGCCTCACACTGACCCGGTACACTGACCCGGCTTCACACCGACCCGGCCTCACACCGACCCGACCTCACACCGACCCGGCCTCACACCGACCCGACCTCACACCGACCCGGTACACCGACCCGGCCTCACACCGACCCGGCCTCACACCGAACCGGTACACTGACCCGGCTTCACACCGACCCGGCCTCACACCGACCAGACCTCACACCGAACCGGCCTCACACTGACCCGGTACACTGACCCGGCTTCACACCGACCCGGCCTCACACCGACCCGACCTCACACTGACCCGGCTTCACACCGACCCGACCTCACACCGACCCGGTACACCGACCCGGCCTCACACCGACCCGGTACACTGATCCGGCTTCACACTGACCTGGCCTCACACCGACCCGGCCTCACACCGACCCGGTACACCGACCCGGATTCACACCGACCCGACCTCACACCGACCCGGCCTCACACCAACCCAGCCTCACACCAACCCGACCTCACACCGACCCGGCCTCACACTGACCCGACCTCACACACCCGGCACACTGGGCTGGCCTCACACCAACCCGACCTCACACACCCGGCACACTGGGCCGGCTCCACTCAGCACTAATCGACACAGTCACTGACGGCTCCCTCTGCCCAAGGGTGCACTCAAGGCTAGTATCAAACACTTGGCCCAGAAATTCGGGTTGGGGGCTTCCCGCGGGTGCAAGCCTCCGACCTGCACTTACCTTGCGCGCTGGCAGTTGAGCTGTGCGCCCCCGTGGAATTCCGAACCAGGGCCTGGTCCAGCTGCCGGCACGCAGTGCTTGCGTATCCCAGGGGTGCAGTTAGTTCGATGCATCCCCTGGGATCACGTGGGCCATGGGCAGCCAATCAGAGCAGGGAATGCTCTATTCATAAGATTGACAGGAAGAGCTGTCAAGACTTATAAATACTACGGCCCCAAAGCAGCACTAAATCTTCAAATAAATTTTTTTTAAACCACATTTTTTAAATAAACTATAAATTACATGAACAATAATTTAAATTTTAGAAAAAAATAATTATATTTTCTAATGGGGCTAAAAATAAACTTACCTTGCTTTAAAGTATTAAAAAATAATATACCTGTGGAAAAAATGTTTTAATTTTAATTAATTCACCACTTACCTTGTAAAAAGCAGGCCTTACGTCACCCGTGGAGACCCGAATTTCTGGGCCAATAAATTACAGACTATACAGCTCAACACTGGTTTTCTCTTACTGTAATCATATAGAGGCACTAAAGGGGGATTCCTGGGGGGCACTACCCACAGATTTCTGAAAGAGGGGACACTAACTTGGGCTGCAACAATGGGATTACTGACGGGGGAGTAACACTGGGATTACTGACGGGGGAGTTACACTGGGATTACTGACGGGGGAGTTACACTGGGATTACTGACTGGGGAGTTACACTGGGATTACTGACGGGGGAGTTACACTGGGATTACTGACGGGGAGTTACACTGGGATTACTGACGGGGGAGTTACACTGGGATTACTGACGGGGGAGTTACACTGGGATTACTGACGGGGAGTTACACTGGGATTACTGACGGGTGAGTTACACTGGGATTACTGACGGGGGAGTTACACTGGGATTACTGACGGGGGAGTTACACTGGGATTACTGACGGGAGAATTACACTGGGATTACTGACGGGGGAGTTACACTGGGATTACTGACGGGGGGAGTTACACTGGGATTACTGACGGGTGAGTTACACTGGGATTACTGACGGGGGAGTTACACTGGGATTACTGACGGGGGAGTTACACTGGGATTACTGACGGGGGAGTTACACTGGGATTACTGACGGGGGAGTTACACTGGGATTACTGACGGGGGAGTTACACTGGGATTACTGACGGGGGAGTTACACTGGGATTACTGACGGGGGAGTTACACTGGGATTACTGACGGGGGAGTTACACTGGGATTACAGACGGGGGAGTTACACTGGGATTACTGACGGGAGAGTTACACTGGGATTACTGACAGGGGAGTTACACCGGGATTACTGACGGGGGAGTTACACTGGGATTACTGACGGGGGAGTTACACTGGGATTACTGACGGGGGAGTTACACTGGGATTACTGACGGGGGAGTTACACTGGGATTACTGACGGGGGAGTTACACTGGGATTACTGACGGGGGAGTTACACTGGGATTACTGACGGGGGAGTTACACTTGGATTACTGACGGGGGAGTTACACTGGGATTACTGACGGCAGTGTTACACTGGGATTACTGACGAGGGAGTTACACTGGGATTACTGACGGGTGAGTTACACTGGGATTACTGACGGGGGAGTTACACCGGGATTACTGACGGGGGAGTTACACCGCGATTACTGACGGGGGAGTTACACTGGGATTACTGACGGGGGAGTTACACTGGGATTACTGACGGGGGAGTTACACTTGGATGACTGACGGGGGAGTTACACCGGGATTACTGACGGGGGAGTTACACTGGGATTACTGACGGGGGAGTTACACTGGGATTACTGACGGGGGAGTTACACTGGGATTACTGACGGGGGAGTTACACTGGGATTACTGACGGGGGAGTTACACTGGGATTACTGACGGGGGAGTTACACTGGGTTTACTGACGGGAGAGTTACACTGGGATTACTGACGGGGGAGTTACACTGGGATTACTGACGGGTGAGTTACACTGGGATTACTGACGGGGGAGTTACACTGGGATTACTGACGGGGGAGTTACACTGGGATTACTGACGGGGGAGTTACACTGGGATTACTGACGGGGGAGTTACACTGGGATTACTGACAGGGGAGTTACACTGGGATTGCTGACGGGGGAGTTACACTGGGATTACTGACGGGGGAGTTACACTGGGATTACTGACGGGGGAGTTACACTGGGATTACTGACGGGGGAGTTACACTGGGATTACTGACGGGGGAGTTACACTGGGATTACTGACGGGGGAGTTACACTGGGATTACTGACGGGGGAGTTACACTGGGATTACTGACGGGGGAGTTACACTGGGATTACTGACGGGGAGTTACACTGGGATTACTGACGGGGGAGTTACACTGGGATTACTGACGGGGGAGTTACACCGGGATTACTGACGGAGGAGTTACACTGGGATTACTGACGGGGGAGTTACACTGGGATTACTGACGGGGGAGTTACACCGGGATTACTGACGGAGGAGTTACACTGGGATTACTGACGGGGGAGTTACACTGGGATTACTGACGGGTGAGTTACACTGGGATCACTGACGGGGGAGTTACACTGGGATTACTGACAGGGGAGTTACACTGGGATTACTGACGGGGGAGTTACACGGGGATTACTGACGGGGGAGTTACACCGGGATTACTGACGGAGGAGTTACACTGGGATTACTGACGGGGGAGTTACACTGGGATTACTGACGGGGGAGTTACACTGGGATTACTGACGGGGGAGTTACACTGGGATTACTGACGGGGGAGTTACACTGGGATTACTGACGGGGGAGTTACACCGGGATTACTGACGGGGGAGTTACACTGGGATTACTGACGGGGGAGTTACACTGGGATTACTGACGGGGGAGTTACACTGGGATTACTGACGGGGGAGTTACACTGGGATTACTGACGGGGGAGTTACACTGGGATTACTGACGGGGAGTTACACTGGGATTACTGACGGGAGAGTTACACTGGGATTACTGACGGGAGAATTACACTGGGATTACTGACGGGGGAGTTACACTGGGATTACTGACGGGGGAGTTACACTGGGATTACTGACGGAGGAGTTACACTGGGATTACTGACGGGGGAGTTACACTGGGATTACTGACGGGGGAGTTACACTGGGATTACTGACGGGGGAGTTACACTGGGATTACTGACGGGGGAGTTACACTGGGATCGCTGACAGGGAGTTACACTGGGATCGCTGACGGGGGAGTTACACTGGGATTACTGACGGGGGAGTTACACTGGGATTACTGACGGGGGAGTTACACTGGGATTACTGACGGGGGAGTTACACTGGGATTACTGACGGGAGAATTACACTGGGATTACTGACGGGGGAGTTACACTGGGATTACTGACGGGAGAATTACACTGGGATTACTGACGGAGGAGTTACACTGGGATTACTGACGGGGGAGTTACACTGGGATTACTGACGGGGGAGTTACACTGGGATTACTGACGGGGGAGTTACACTGGGATTACTGACGGGGGAGTTACACTGGGATTACTGACGGGGGAGTTGCACTGGGATTACAGACGGGGGAGTTACACTGGGATTACAGACGGGGGAGTTACACTGGGATTACTGATGGGGGAGTTACACTGGGATTACTGACGGGGGAGTTACACTGGGATTACTGACGGGGGAGTTACACTGGGATTACTGACGGGGGAGTTACACTGGGATTACTGACGGGGGAGTTACACTGGGATTACTGACGGGGGAGTTACACTGGGATTACTGACGGGGGAGTTACACTGGGATTACTGACGGGGAGTTACACTGGGATTACTGACGGGTGAGTTACACTGGGATTACTGACGGGGGAGTTACACTGGGATTACTGACGGGGGAGTTACACTGGGATTACTGACGGGAGAATTACACTGGGATTACTGACGGGGGAGTTACACTGGGATTACTGACGGGGGAGTTGCACTGGGATTACAGACGGGGGAGTTACACTGGGATTACAGACGGGGGAGTTACACTGGGATTACTGACGGGGGAGTTACACTGGGATTACTGATGGGGGAGTTACACTGGGATTACTGACGGGGGAGTTACACTGGGATTACAGACGGGGGAGTTACACTGGGATTACTGACGGGGGAGTTACACTGGGATTACTGACGGGGGAGTTACACTGGGATTACTGACGGGGGAGTTACACTGGGATTACTGACGGGGGAGTTACACTGGGATTACAGACGGGGGAGTTACACTGGGATTACTGACGGGAGAGTTACACCGGGATTACTGACAGGGGAGTTACACCGGGATTACTGACGGGGGAGTTACACTGGGATTACTGACGGGGGAGTTACACTGGGATTACTGACGGGGGAGTTACACTGGGATTACTGACGGGGCAGTTACACTGGGATTACTGACGGGGGAGTTACACTGGGATTACTGACGGGGGAGTTACACTGGGATTACTGACGGGGGAGTTGCACTGGGATTACTGACGGGGGAGTTACACTGGGATTACTGACGGGGGAGTTACACTGGGATTACTGACGGGGGAGTTACACTGGGATTACTGACGGGGGAGTTACACTTGGATTACTGACGGGGGAGTTACACTGGGATTACTGACGGCAGTGTTACACTGGGATTACTGACGAGGGAGTTACACTGGGATTACTGACGGGTGAGTTACACTGGGATTACTGACGGGGGAGTTACACCGGGATTACTGACGGGGGAGTTACACCGGGATTACTGACGGGGGAGTTACACTGGGATTACTGACGGGGGAGTTACACTGGGATTACTGACGGGGGAGTTACACTTGGATTACTGACGGGGGAGTTACACTGGGATTACTGACGGGGGAGTTACACTGGGATTACTGACGGGGGAGTTACACTGGGATTACTGACGGGGGAGTTACACTGGGATTACTGACGGGGGAGTTACACTTGGATGACTGACGGGGGAGTTACACTGGGATTACTGACAGGGGAGTTACACTGGGATTACAGACGGGGGAGTTACACTGGGATTACTGACGGGGGAGTTACACTGGGATTACTGACGGGGGAGTTACACGGGGATTACTGACGGGGGAGTTACACTGGGATTACTGACGGGGGAGTTACACTGGGATTACTGACGGGGGAGTTACACTGGGATTACTGACGGGGGAGTTACACTGGGATTACTGACGGGGGAGTTACACTGGGATTACTGACGGGGGAGTTACACTGGGATTACTGACGGAGGAGTTACACTGGGATTACTGACGGGGGAGTTACACTGGGATTACTGACGGGGGAGTTACACTGGGATTACTGACGGGGAGTTACACTGGGATTACTGACGGGGGAGTTACACTGGGATTACTGACGGGGGAGTTACACTGGGATTACTGACGGGGGAGTTACACTGGGATTACTGACGGGGGAGTTACACTGGGATTACTGACGGGGGAGTTACACTGGGATTACTGACGGGGGAGTTACACTGGGATTACTGACGGGGGAGTTACACTGGGATTACTGACGGGGGAGTTACACTGGGATTACTGACGGGGGAGTTACACTGGGATTACTGACAGGGGAGTTACACTGGGATTACTGACGGGGGAGTTACACTGGGATTACTGACGGGGGAGTTACACTGGGATTACTGACGGGGGAGTTACACTGGGATTACTGACGGGGGAGTTACACTGGGATTACTGACGGGGGAGTTACACTGGGATTACTGACGGGGGAGTTACACTGGGATTACTGACGGGGGAGTTACACTGGGATTACTGACGGGGAGTTACACTGGGATTACTGACGGGTGAGTTACACGGGGATTACTGACGGGGGAGTTACACTGGGATTACTGACGGAGGAGTTACACTGGGATTACTGACGGGGGAGTTACACTGGGATTACTGACGGGGGAGTTACACTGGGATTACTGACGGGAGAATTACACTGGGATTACTGACGGGGGAGTTACACTGGGATTACTGACGGGGGAGTTACACTGGGATTACTGACGGGGGAGTTACACTGGGATTACTGACGGGAGAGTTACACTGGGATTACTGACGGGGGAGTTACACTGGGATTACTGACGGGGGAGTTACACTGGGATTACTGACGGGGGAGTTACACTGGGATTACAGACGGGGGAGTTACACTGGGATTACTGACGGGAGAGTTACACCGGGATTACTGACAGGGGAGTTACACCGGGATTACTGACGGGGGAGTTACACTGGGATTACTGACGGGGGAGTTACACTGGGATTACTGACGGGGGAGTTGCACTGGGATTACTGACGGGGGAGTTACACTGGGATTACTGACGGGGGAGTTACACTGGGATTACTGACGGGGGAGTTACACTGGGATTACTGACGGGGGAGTTACACTTGGATTACTGACGGGGGAGTTACACTGGGATTACTGACGGCAGTGTTACACTGGGATTACTGACGAGGGAGTTACACTGGGATTACTGACGGGTGAGTTACACTGGGATTACTGACGGGGGAGTTACACCGGGATTACTGACGGGGGAGTTACACCGGGATTACTGACGGGGGAGTTACACTGGGATTACTGACGGGGGAGTTACACTGGGATTACTGACGGGGGAGTTACACTTGGATTACTGACGGGGGAGTTACACTGGGATTACTGACGGGGGAGTTACACTGGGATTACTGACGGGGGAGTTACACTGGGATTACTGACGGGGGAGTTACACTGGGATTACTGACGGGGGAGTTACACTGGGATTACTGACGGGGGAGTTACACTGGGATTACTGACGGAGGAGTTACACTGGGATTACTGACGGGGGAGTTACACTGGGATTACTGACGGGGGAGTTGCACTGGGATTACTGACGGGGAGTTACACTGGGATTACTGACGGGGGAGTTACACTGGGATTACTGACGGGGGAGTTACACTGGGATTACTGACGGGGGAGTTACACTGGGATTACTGACGGGGGAGTTACACTGGGATTACTGACGGGGGCGTTACACTGGGATTACTGACGGGGGAGTTACACTGGGATTACTGACGGGGGAGTTACACTGGGATTACTGACGGGGGAGTTACACTGGGATTACTGACGGGGGAGTTACACTGGGATTACTGACGGGGGAGTTACACTGAGATTACTGACGGGGGAGTTACACTGGGATTACTGACGGGGGAGTTACACTGGGATTACTGACGGGGGAGTTACACTGGGATTACTGACGGGGGAGTTACACTGGGATTACTGACTGGGGAGTTACACTGGGATTACTGACGGGGGAGTTACACTGGGATTACTGACGGGGAGTTACACTGGGATTACTGACGGGTGAGTTACACTGGGATTACTGACGGGGGAGTTACACTGGGATTACTGACGGGGGAGTTACACTGGGATTACTGACGGGAGAATTACACTGGGATTACTGACGGGGGAGTTACACTGGGATTACTGACGGGGGGAGTTACACTGGGATTACTGACGGGTGAGTTACACTGGGATTACTGACGGGGGAGTTACACTGGGATTACTGACGGGGGAGTTACACTGGGATTACTGACGGGGGAGTTACACTGGGATTACTGACGGGGGAGTTACACTGGGATTACTGACGGGGGAGTTACACTGGGATTACTGACGGGGGAGTTACACTGGGATTACTGACGGGGGAGTTACACTGGGATTACAGACGGGGGAGTTACACTGGGATTACTGACGGGAGAGTTACACTGGGATTACTGACAGGGGAGTTACACCGGGATTACTGACGGGGGAGTTACACTGGGATTACTGACGGGGGAGTTACACTGGGATTACTGACGGGGGAGTTACACTGGGATTACTGACGGGGGAGTTACACTGGGATTACTGACGGGGGAGTTACACTGGGATTACTGACGGGGGAGTTACACTGGGATTACTGACGGGGGAGTTACACTTGGATTACTGACGGGGGAGTTACACTGGGATTACTGACGGCAGTGTTACACTGGGATTACTGACGAGGGAGTTACACTGGGATTACTGACGGGTGAGTTACACTGGGATTACTGACGGGGGAGTTACACCGGGATTACTGACGGGGGAGTTACACCGCGATTACTGACGGGGGAGTTACACTGGGATTACTGACGGGGGAGTTACACTGGGATTACTGACGGGGGAGTTACACTTGGATGACTGACGGGGGAGTTACACTGGGATTACTGACGGGGGAGTTACACTGGGATTACTGACGGGGGAGTTACACTGGGATTACTGACGGGGGAGTTACACTGGGATTACTGACGGGGGAGTTACACTGGGATTACTGACGGGGGAGTTACACTGGGATTACTGACGGGGGAGTTACACTGGGATTACTGACGGGGGAGTTACACTGGGATTACTGACGGGGGAGTTACACTGGGATTACTGACGGGGGAGTTACACTGGGATTACTGACGGGGGAGTTACACTGGGATTACTGACGGGGGAGTTACACTGGGATTACTGACGGGGGAGTTACACTGGGATTACTGACGGGGGAGTTACACTGGGATTACTGACGGGGGAGTTACACTGGGATTACTGACGGGGGAGTTACACTGGGATTACTGACGGGGGAGTTACACTGGGATTACTGACGGGGGAGTTACACTGGGATTACTGACGGGGGAGTTACACTGGGATTACTGACGGGGGAGTTACACTGGGATTACTGACGGGGGAGTTACACTGGGATTACTGACGGGGAGTTACACTGGGATTACTGACGGGTGAGTTACACTGGGATTACTGACGGGGGAGTTACACTGGGATTACTGACGGGGGAGTTACACTGGGATTACTGACGGGGGAGTTACACTGGGATTACTGACGGGGGAGTTACACTGGGATTACTGACGGGGGAGTTACACTGGGATTACTGACGGGAGAATTACACTGGGATTACTGACGGGGGAGTTACACTGGGATTACTGACGGGGGAGTTACACTGGGATTACTGACGGGGGAGTTACACTGGGATTACTGACGGGGAGTTACACTGGGATTACTGACGGGTGAGTTACACTGGGATTACTGACGGGGGAGTTACACTGGGATTACTGACGGGGGAGTTACACTGGGATTACTGACGGGGGAGTTACACTGGGATTACTGACGGGGGAGTTACACTGGGATTACTGACGGGGGAGTTACACTGGGATTACTGACGGGGGAGTTACACTGGGATTACTGACGGGGGAGTTACACTGGGATTACAGACGGGGGAGTTACACTGGGATTACTGACGGGAGAGTTACACCGGGATTACTGACAGGGGAGTTACACCGGGATTACTGACGGGGGAGTTACACTGGGATTACTGACGGGGGAGTTACACTGGGATTACTGACGGGGGAGTTACACTGGGATTACTGACGGGGGAGTTACACTGGGATTACTGACGGGGGAGATACACTGGGATTACTGACGGGGGAGTTACACTGGGATTACTGACGGGGGAGTTACACTTGGATTACTGACGGGGGAGTTACACTGGGATTACTGACGGCAGTGTTACACTGGGATTACTGACGAGGGAGTTACACTGGGATTACTGACGGGTGAGTTACACTGGGATTACTGACGGGGGAGTTACACCGGGATTACTGACGGGGGAGTTACACCGGGATTACTGACGGGGGAGTTACACTGGGATTACTGACGGGGGAGTTACACTGGGATTACTGACGGGGGAGTTACACTTGGATTACTGACGGGGGAGTTACACTGGGATTACTGACGGGGGAGTTACACTGGGATTACTGACGGGGGAGTTACACTGGGATTACTGACGGGGGAGTTACACTGGGATTACTGACGGGGGAGTTACACTGGGATTACTGACGGGGGAGTTACACTGGGATTACTGACGGAGGAGTTACACTGGGATTACTGACGGGGGAGTTACACTGGGATTACTGACGGGGGAGTTACACTGGGATCGCTGACGGGGGAGTTACACTGGGATCGCTGACGGGCGAGTTACACTGGGATTACTGACGGGGGAGTTACACTGGGATCGCTGACGGGGGAGTTACACTGGGATTACTGACGGGGGAGTTACACTAGGATTACTGACGGGGGAGTTACACTGGGATTACTGACGGGGGAGTTACACTGGGATCGCTGACGGGCGAGTTACACTGGGATTACTGACGGGGGAGTTACACTGGGATTACTGACGGGGGAGTTACACTGGGATTACTGACGGGGGAGTTACACTGGGATTACTGACGGGTGAGTTACACTGGGATTACTGACGGGTGAGTTACACTGGGATTACTGACGGGGGAGTTACACTGGGATTACTGACGGGGGAGTTACACTGGGATTACTGACGGGGGAGTTACACTGGGATTACTGATGGGGGAGTTACACTGGGATTGCTGACGGGGGAGTTACACTGGGATTACTGACGGGGAGTTACACTGGGATTACTGACGGAGGAGTTAGATACATAGATACATAGAGATAGGAACAGGAGTAGGCCATTCGGCCCTTCGAGCCTGCTCCGCCATTCAATGAGATCATGGCTGATCTTCGTCTGAGATCATAGCTGATCTTACCAGTTCAGTACCCCGTCCCCGCCTTTTCTCCGTAACCCTTAATCCCCTTAGCCTTCAGAAATATATCCAATTCTCTCTTGAAAATATTTATTGAATTAGCCTTCACAGCCCTCTGTGGCAGGGAATTCCATAGGCTCACCACTCTTTGAGTGAAGAAATTCTTCCTCATCTCTGTTTTAAATGATTTGCCCGCTATTTTTAGACTGTGGCCCCTGGTTCTGTGCTCCCCGGCCATTGGAAACATTCTCTCTGAATTCAGCCTGTCCAGGCCTGCCATAATTTTATATGTTTCGATGAGATCCCCTCTCAATCTTCTAAACTCCAGTGAGTACAAGCCCAAACTATTTAATCTCTCTTCGTAGGTCATTCCCGCCATTCCAGGTATCAGCCTGGTGAATCGCCGTTGCACTCTTTCCATGGCAAGAACATCCTTCCGCAGATGGGGCGACCAAAACTGTACACAATACTCCAGATGCGGTCTCACCAGCACCTTGTACAGCTGTAGTAAGGTATCCCTATTCCTATACTCGAACCCCCTTGATATGAAGGCCAACATACCATTTGCCTTCTTAATCGCCTGTTGCACCTGCATGCTCTCCTTCAGTGACTGGTGCACAAGAACACCCAGGTCCCTCTGCACTTCCCCATCTCCCAATCTATTGCCATTTAGATAATAATCTACCCTCCTGTTTTTACCCCCAAAGTGGATAACCTCGCATTTATCCACATTATAGTGCATCTGCCACGTATCCGCCCATTCCCCCAACCTGTCCAAATCACACTGTAGCCTCCTGACATCCTCATCAGAGCCCACCCCTCCTCCTAGTTTAGTGTCGTCAGCGAATTTGGAAATATTGCATCCAATTCCCTGATCCAGATCATTTATATATATTGTGAACAGCTGGGGTCCCAGGACAGATCCTTGCGGCACCCCGCTGGTCACTGCCTGCCACTCCGAAAACGAGCCGTTTATTCCAACTCTCTGTTTTCTATCCGCCAGCCAGTTCTCTATCCACGTTAATACTTTGCCCCCAATCCCATGAGCCTTAATTTTGCATGATAATCTTTTGTGTGGAACCTTATCGAAGGCTTTCTGGAAGTCAAGGTACACCACATCCACTGGCTCTCCCCCATCTATTCTACCAGTTACCTCCTCAAAAAATTCCAGCAGATTAGTCAAACACGATTTACCCTTTGTAAATCCATGTTGACTCTGTCCGATCCTTTCCCCATTTGTCAAGTGCTCCGCTATTTTATCCTTAATAATGGACTCTAGCATTTTGCCCACAACCGATGTAAGGCTTACTGGTCTATAATTCCCTGCTTTCTCTCTACCCCCCTTTTTAAATATTGGGGTAACATTAGCTACCCTCCAATCCACGGGTACTGTTCCCGAGTCAATGGAGTTCCGGAAGATGATCCTTAGAGCATCTGCTATCTCCAGGGCCACCTCCTTAAGTACCCTAGGATGTAGTTTATCAGGCCCTGGGGATTTGTCAGCCTTCAGTCCCCTCAACTTACCCAACACCATATCCCTAGAGATACTAATTTCTGTCAGCTCCTCCCTCTCATTAGTCCCTATGTTTGCCGATATTCCTGGGAGGTTATTTGTGTCCTCCTTTGTGAATACAGAACCAAAGTATGAGTTTAATTGGTCTGCCATTTCCTTATTCTCCATTATATATTCTCCCGAATCGGACTGCAAGGGACCGACTTGGGATTTTACCAGTCTTTTCCTCCTGATATACCGATAAAAGCTTTTGCAGTCTGTCTTTATGTTTGCTGCAAGTTTACTTTCGTATTCTATTTTCCCCTTCCTGATTAATCCCTTTGTCCTCTTTTGCTGTATCCTGTACTGCCCCCAATCTTCCGGTCTGGTGCTTTTTTTTGCCAGTTGATATGCCCTTTTTTTTGATTTTATGCTGTCCCTAATTTCCCTCGTTATCCACGGTTGAGTCACCTTTTTAGGTTTATTTTTATGCCAAACCGGTATAAACATGTTCTGGAATTCTTCCATTCTATCTTTGAATGCTTGCCATTGTCTATCCACTGTCAATCCCCCCAGAAACACCACCCAATCAATCTTACCCAATTCCCGTCTCATACCCTCGTAATTCCCTTTATTTAAGTTCTGGACCTTAGTCTCTGATTCAATTTCCTCACTCTCCATCTCGACTGAGAGCTCGATCATATTATGATCGCTCTGACCCAAGGGGCCTCGTACAAGAAGATTGCTGATAAGTCCCTTCTCATTGCACAATACCCAGTCTAAAATGGCCTGATCTCGAGTCGGCTCCTCGACATATTGGTCCAGATAACCGTCCCGAAAACATTCCAGGAATTCCTCCTCCTCAGAATTTTTACTAATTTGGGTAGTCCAATCAATATGTAAATTAAAGTCACCCATGATGACAGCTGTGCTCTTATCGCACGCTTCTCTAATTTCCCTTTTTATGCCTTCCCTCACCTCCATATTACTATTTGGAGGCCTATATATCACACCCACTAACGTTTTCCTCCCCTTGCTATTTCTCATTTCTACCCATACAGATTCCGTTTCATCCGAGTTAATATCCTTCCTTTCCATTGCATTAATCCCCTCCTTTACCAGCAATGCTACCCCACCTCCCCTACCTTTTTGCCGATCCTTCCTAAATATTGTATATCCCTGGATGTTAAGTTCCCAGCCTTGCCCACCCTGCAGCCACGTTTCTGTAATCCCAATCAAATCATACTTGTTTACCTCTATTTCCACAACTAATTCATCCACCTTGTTCCTAATGCTTCTAGCATTAAGATACAAAGCCTTCAGGCTTGCTTTTTTCACACTCTCATTATGAATTAGTTTGGCCCTTTGTGTTTCTCTCCTTTGCTTATTGCTTCTCACCTTTCTACCATCTATTTCTGACTTCATATGACTTCCCTCTTTTCCACTACCTAGGTTCCCATCCCCCTGCCAAATTAGTTTAAATCCTCCCGAACCGCCCTAGAAAATATTACCCCGAGGACATCGGCTCCCTCACAGTTCAGGTGTAGACCGTCCCCTTGGTACAGGTCACTCCTCCCCAAGAACTGGTTCCAATGCCTCAGGAATTTAAATCCCTCTCCCTTGCACCACTGCTCAAGCCACGTATTTAGCTTATCTATCTTACTCTCTCTAAACTTATTAGCTCGTGGCACTGGTAGCAATCCAGAGATTACTACCTTTGAGGTCCTACTTTTCAATTTAGCTCCTAACTCCCTAAATTCAGCTTGTAGGACCTCCTCCCTCTTTTTACCTACATCGTTGGTACCTACATGTACCACGACAACTGGCTGATCCCCCTCCCCCTTCAGAATGCTCTGCACCCGCTCCGAGACATCATTGACCCTTGCACCAGGGAGGCAACATACCATCTTGGAGTCTCGGTCTCGGCCACAGAAACTCCTATCTATCCCCCTTACAATTGAATCCCCTATCACTATAGCCCTATCCCTCTTTTTTCCGCCCTTCTGTGCAGCAGAGCCAGTCATGGTGCCCTGAACCTGGCTGCTGGTGCCTTCCCCTGATAAGTCATCTCCCCCAACAGTACCCAAAATGGTAAACCTGTTTTGGAGGGAGATGACCGCAGGCGACTCCTGCACTACCTTCCTGCCTTTACCCTGCCTTTTGGTCACCCATTTACTGTCTGAGCTAGCCTTTACCTGCGGTGTGACCAACTCACTGAATGTGCTATCCACAAGATCCTCAGCATCGCGTATGCTCCAGAGTGAGTCCATTCGCAGCTCCAGCGCCGCCATGCGGTCCGCTAGGAGCTGCAGCTGGACACACTTCCTGCACACATAGTTGTCAGGGACTACTGGGATTACTGACGAGGGAGCTACACTGGGATTACTGACGGGGGAGTTACACTGGGATTACTGACGGGGGAGTTACACTGGGATTACTGACGGGGGAGTTACACTGGGTTTACTGACGGGGGAGTTACACTGGGATTACCGACGGGGGAGTTACACTGGGATTACTGACGGGGGAGTTACACTGGGATTACTGACGGGGGAGTTACACTGGGATTACTGACGGGGGAGTTACACTGGGATTACTGACGGGGGAGTTACACTGTGATTACTGACGGAGGCGTTACACTGGGATTACTGACGGGGGAGTTACACTGGGATTACTGACGGGGGAGTTACACTGGGATTACTGACGGGGGAGTTACACTGTGATTACTGACGGAGGCGTTACACTGGGATTACTGACGGGGGAGTTACACTGGGGTTACTGACGGGGGAGTTACACTGGGATTACTGACGGAGGAGTTACACTGGGATTACTGACGGGGGAGTTACACTGGGATCACTGACGGGGGAGTTACACTGGGATTACTGACGGGGGAGTTACACTGGGATTACTGACAGGGGAGTTACACTGGGATTACTGACGGGGGAGTTACACTGGGATTACTGACGGGGGAGTTACACTGGGATTACTGACGGGGGAGTTACACTGGGATTACTGACAGGGGAGTTACACTGGGATTACTGACGGGGGAGTTACACTGGGATTACTGACGGGGGAGTTACACTGGGATTACTGACGGGGGAGTTACACTAGGATTACTGACGGGGAGTTACACTAGGATTACTGACGGGGGAGTTACACTGGGATTACTGACGGGGGAGTTACACTGGGATTACTGACGGGGAGTTACACTGGGATTACTGACGAGGGAGTTACACTGGGATTACTGACGGGTGAGTTACACTGGGATTACTGACGGGGGAGTTACACTGGGATTACTGACGGGGGAGTTACACTGGGATTACTGACGGGGGAGTTACACTGGGATTACTGACGGGGGAGTTACACTGGGATTACTGACGGGGGAGTTACACTTGGATTACTGACGGGGGAGTTCCACTGGGATTACTGACGGGGGAGTTACACTGGGATTACTGACGGGGGAGTTACACTGGGATTACTGACGGGGGAGTTACACCGGGATTACTGACGGGGGAGTTACACCGGGATTACTGACGGGGGAGTTACACTGGGATTACTGACGGGGGAGTTACACCGGGATTACTGACGGGGGAGTTACACTGGGATTACTGATGGGAGAGTTACACTGCGATTACTGACGGGGGAGTTACACCGGGATTACTGACGGGGGAGTTACACTGGGATTACTGACGGGGGAGTTACACCGGGATTACTGACGGGGGAGTTACACTGGGATTACTGATGGGGGAGTTACACTGGGATTACTGATGGGGGAGTTACACTGGGATTACTGACGGGGAGTTACACTGGGATTACTGACGGAGTAGTTACACTGGGATTACTGACGGAGTAATTACACTGGGATTACTGACGGGGGAGTTACACTGGGATTACTGACGGGGGAGTTACACTGGGATTACTGACGGGAGAGTTACACTGGGATTACTGACGGAAGAGTTACACTGGGATTACTGACGGGGGAGTGACACCGGGATTACTGACGGGGGAGTTACACTGGGATTACTGATGGGGGAGTTACACTGGGATTACTGACGGGGAGTTACACTGGGATTACTGACGGAGTAGTTACACTGGGATTACTGACGGGGGAGTTACACTGGGATTACTGACGGGAGAGTTAAACTGTGATTACTGACGGGGGAGTTACACTGGGATTACTGACGGGGGAGTTACACTGGGATTACTGACGGGGGAGTTACACTGGGATTACTGACGGGGGAGTTACACTGGGATTACTGACGGGGGAGTTACACTGGGATTACTGACGGGGGAGTTACACTGGGATTACTGATGGGGGAGTTACACTGGGATTACTGGCGGGGGAGTTACACTGGGATTACTGACGGGGGAGTTACACTGGGATTACTGACGGGGGAGTTACACTGGGATTACTGACGGGGGAGTTACACTGGGATTACTGACGGGGGAGTTACACTGGGATTACTGACGGGGGAGTTACACTGGGATTACTGACGGGAGAATTACACCGGGATTACTGACGGGGGAGTTACACCGGGATTACTGACGGGGAGTTACACTGGGATTACTGACGGGGAGTTACACTGGGATTACTGACGGGGGAGTTACACTGGGATTACTGACGGGGGAGTTACACTGGGATTACTGACGGGGGAGTTACACTGGGATTACTGACGGGGGAGTTACACTGGGATTACTGACGGGGGAGTTACACTGGGATTACTGACGGGGGAGTTACACTGGGTTTACTGACGGGGGAGTTACACAGGGATTGCTGACGGGGGAGTTACACTGGGATTACTGACGGGGGAGTTACACTGGGATTACTGACGGGGGAGTTACACTGGGATTACTGACGGGGGAGTTACACTGGGATTACTGACGGGGGAGTTACACTGGGATCACTGACGGGGAGTTACACTGGGATTACTGACGGGGGAGTTACACTGGGATCGCTGACGGGGGAGTTACACTGGGATTACTGACAGGGGAGTTACACTGGGATTGCTGACGGGGGAGTTACACTGGGATTACTGACGGGGGAGTTACACTGGGATTACTGACGGGGGAGTTACACTGGGATTACTGACGGGGGAGTTACACTGGGATTACTGATGGGGGAGTTACACTGGGATTACTGACGGGGGAGTTACACTGGGATTACTGACGGGGGAGTTACACTGGGATTACTGACGGAGTAATTACACTGGGATTACTGACGGGGGAGTTACACTGGGATTACTGACGGGGGAGTTACACTCGGATTACTGACGGGGGAGTTACACTGGGATTACTGACGGGGGAGTTACACTGGGATTACTGACGGGGGAGTTACACTGGGATTACTGACGGGGGAGTTACACTGGGATTACTGACGGGGAGTTACACTGGGATTACTGACGGGGGAGTTACACTGGGATTACTGACGGGGGGAGTTACACTGGGATCGCTGACGGGGGAGTTACACTGGGATTACTGACGGGGGAGTTACACTGGGATTACTGACGGGGGAGTTACACTGGGATTACTGACAGGGGAGTTACACTGGGATTACTGACGGGGGAGTTGCACTGGGATTACTGACGGGGGAGTTACACTGGGATTACTGACGGGGGAGTTACACTGGGATTACTGACGGGGGAGTTACACTGGGATTACTGACGGGGGGAGTTACACTGGGATTACTGACAGGGGAGTTACACTGGGATTACTGACGGGGGAGTAACACTGGGATTAATGACGGGGGAGTTACACTGGGATTACTGACGGGGGAGTTACACTGGGATTACTGACGGGGGGAGTTACACTGGGATTACTGACGGGGGAGTTACACTGGGATTACTGACGGGGGAGTTACACTGGGATTACTGACGGGGGAGTTACACTGGGATTACTGACGGGGGAGTTACACTGGGATTACTGACGGGGGAGTTACACTGGGATTACTGACGGGGAGTTACACTGGGATTACTGACGGGGGAGTTACACTGGGATTACTGACGGGGGAGTTACACTGGGATTACTGACGGGGGAGTTACACTGGGATTTCTGACGGGGGAGTTACACTGGGATTACTGACGGGGGAGTTACACTGGGATTACTGACGGGGGAGTTACACTGGGATTACTGACGGGGGAGTTACACTTGGATTACTGACGGGGGAGTTACACTGGGATTACTGACGGGAGAGTTACACTGGGATTACTGACGGGAGAGTTACACTGGGATTACTGACGGGGGAGTTACACCGGGATTACTGACGGGGGAGTTACACTGGGATTACTGACGGGGGAGTTACACTGGGATTACTGACGGGGAGTTACACTGGGATTACTGACGGAGTAATTACACTGGGATTACTGACGGGGGAGTTACACTGGGATTACTGACGGGGGAGTTACACTGGGATTACTGACGGGGAGTTACACTGGGATTACTGACGGAGTAATTACACTGGGATTACTGACGGGGGAGTTACACTGGGATTACTGACGGGGGAGTTACACTGGGATTACTGACGGGGGAGTTACACTGGGATTACTGACGGGGGAGTTACACTGGGATTACTGACGGGGGAGTTACACTGGGATTACTGACGGGGGAGTTACACTGGGATTACTGACGGGGGAGTTACACTGGGATTACTGACGGGGAGTTACACTGGGATTACTGACGGAGTAATTACACTGGGATTACTGACGGGGGAGTTACACTGGGATTACTGACGGGGGGAGTTACACTGGGATTACTGACGGGGGAGTTACACTGGGATTACTGACGGGGGAGTTACACTGGGATTACTGACGGGGGAGTTACACTGGGATTACTGACGGGGGAGTTACACCGGGATTACTGACGGGGGAGTTACACTGGGATTACTGATGGGGGAGTTACACTGGGATTACTGACGGGGGAGTTACACCGGGATTACTGACGGGGGAGTTACACTGGGATTACTGATGGGAGAGTTACACTGGGATTACTGACGGGGGAGTTACACCGGGATTACTGACGGGGGAGTTACACTGGGATTACTGATGGGGGAGTTACACTGGGATTACTGACGGGGAGTTACACTGGGATTACTGACGGAGTAGTTACACTGGGATTACTGACGGAGTAATTACACTGGGATTACTGACGGGGGAGTTACACTGGGATTACTGACGGGTGAGTTACACTGGGATTACTGACGGGGGAGTTACACTGGGATTACTGACGGGGGAGTTACACTGGGATTACTGACGGGGGAGTTACACTGGGATTACTGACGGGGGAGTTACACTGGGATTACTGACGGGGGAGTTACACTGGGATTACTGACGGGGGGAGTTACACTGGGATTACTGACGGGGGAGTTACACTGGGATTACTGACGGGGGAGTTACACTGGGATTACTGACGGGGGAGTTACACTGGGATTACTGACGGGGGAGTTACACTGGGATTACTGACGGGGGGAGTTACACTGGGATTACTGACGGGGGAGTTACACTGGGATTACTGACGGGGGAGTTACACTGGGATTACTGACGGGGGAGTTACACTGGGATTACTGACGGGGGAGTTACACTGGGATTACTGACGGGGGAGTTACACTGGGATTACTGACGGGGGAGTTACACTGGGATTACTGACGGGGGAGTTACACTGGGATTACTGACGGGGGAGTTACACTGGGATTACTGACGGGGGACTTACACTGGGATTACTGACGGGGGAGTTACACTGGGATTACTGACGGGGGAGTTACACTTGGATTACTGACGGGGGAGTTACACTGGGATTACTGACGGGAGAGTTACACTGGGATTACTGACGGGAGAGTTACACTGGGATTACTGACGGGGGAGTTACACCGGGATTACTGACGGGGGAGTTACACTGGGATTACTGATGGGGGAGTTACACTGGGATTACTGACGGGGAGTTACACTGGGATTACTGACGGAGTAGTTACACTGGGATTACTGACGGAGTAATTACACTGGGATTACTGACGGGGGAGTTACACTGGGATTACTGACGGGGGAGTTACACTGGGATTACTGACGGGGGAGTTACACTGGGATTACTGACGGGGGAGTTACACTGGGATTACTGACGGGGGAGTTACACTGGGATTACTGATGGGGGAGTTACACTGGGATTACTGGCGGGGGAGTTACACTGGGATTACTGACGGGGGGAGTTACACTGGGATTACTGACGGGGGAGTTACACGGGGATTACTGACGGGGGAGTTACACTGGGATTACTGACGGGGGAGTTACACTGGGATTACTGACGGGGGAGTTACACTGGGATTACTGACGGGGGGAGTTACACTGGGATTACTGACGGGGGAGTTACACTGGGATTACTGACGGGGGAGTTACACCGGGATTACTGACGGGGGAGTTACACCGGGATTACTGACGGGGGAGTTACACTGGGATTACTGATGGGAGAGTTACACTGGGATTACTGACGGGGGAGTTACACTGGGATTACTGACGGGAGAGTTACACTGGGATTACTGACGGGAGAGTTACACCGGGATTACTGACGGGGGAGTTACACCGGGATTACTGACGGGGGAGTTACACTGGGATTACTGATGGGGGAGTTACACTGGGATTACTGACGGGGAGTTACACTGGGATTACTGACGGAGTAGTTACACTGGGATTACTGACGGAGTAATTACACTGGGATTACTGACGGGGGAGTTACACTGGGATTACTGACGGGGGAGTTACACTGGGATTACTGACGGGGGAGTTACACTGGGATTACTGACGGGGGAGTTACACTGTGATTACTGACGGGGGAGTTACACTGGGATTACTGACGGGGGAGTTACACTGGGATTACTGACGGGGGAGTTACACTGGGATTACTGACAGGGGGAGTTACACTGGGATTACTGACGGGGGAGTTACACTGGGATTACTGACGGGGGAGTTACACTGGGATGACTGACGGGGGAGTTACACTGGGATTACTGACGGGGGAGTTACACTGGGATTACTGACGGGGGGAGTTACACTGGGATTACTGACGGGGTAGTTACACTGGGATTACTGACGGGGGAGTTACACTGGGATTACTGACGGGGGAGTTACACCGGGATTACTGACGGGGGAGTTACACTGGGATTACTGACGGGGGAGTTACACCGGGATTACTGACGGGGGAGTTACACTGGGATTACTGACGGGTGAGTTACACTGGGATTACTGACGGGGGAGTTACACTGGGATTACTGACGGGGGAGTTACACTGGGATTACTGACGGGGGAGTTACACTCGGATTACTGACGGGGGAGTTACACTGGGATTACTGACGGGGGAGTTACACTGGGATTACTGACGGGGGAGTTACACTGGGATTACTGACGGGGGAGTTACACTGGGATTACTGACGGGGAGTTACACTGGGATTACTGACGGGGGAGTTACACTGGGATTACTGACGGGGGGAGTTACACTGGGATCGCTGACGGGGGAGTTACACTGGGATTACTGACGGGGGAGTTACACTGGGATTACTGACGGGGGAGTTACACTGGGATTACTGACAGGGGAGTTACACTGGGATTACTGACGGGGGAGTTGCACTGGGATTACTGACGGGGGAGTTGCACTGGGATTACTGACGGGGGAGTTACACTGGGATTACTGACGGGGGAGTTACACTGGGATTACTGACGGGGGAGTTACACTGGGATTACTGATGGGGGAGTTACACTTGGATTACTGACGGGGGAGTTACACTGGGATTACTGACGGGGGAGTTACACTGGGATTACTGATGGGGGAGTTACACTGGGATTACTGACGGGGAGTTACACTGGGATTACTGACGGAGTAGTTACATTGGGATTACTGACGGGGGAGTTACACTGGGATTACTGACGGGGGAGTTACACTGGGATTACTGACGGGAGAGTTACACTGGGATTACTGACGGGAGAGTTACACTGGGGTTACTGACGGGGGAGTTCCACTGGGATTACTGACGGAGTAGTTACACTGGGATTACTGACGGGGGAGTTACACTGGGATTACTGACGGGAGAGTTACACTGGGATTACTGACGGGGGAGATACACTGGGATTACTGACGGGGAGTTACACTGGGATTACTGATGGGGGAGTTACACTGGGATTACTGACGGGGAGTTACACTGGGATTACTGACGGAGTAGTTACACTGGGATTACTGACGGAGTAATTACACTGGGATTACTGACGGGGGAGTTACACTGGGATTACTGACAGGGGAGTTACACTGGGATTACTGACGGGGGAGTTACACTGGGATTACTGACGGGGGAGTTACACTGGGATTACTGACGGGGGAGTTACACTGGGATTACTGACGGGTGAGTTACACTGGGATTACTGACGGGGGAGTTATACTGGGATTACTGACGGGGGAGTTACACTGGGATTACTGACGGGGGAGTTACACTCGGATTACTGACGGGGGAGTTACACTGGGATTACTGACGGGGGAGTTACACTGGGATTACTGACGGGGGAGTTACACTGGGATTACTGACGGGGGAGTTACACTGGGATTACTGACGGGGAGTTACACTGGGATTACTGACGGGGGAGTTACACTGGGATTACTGATGGGGGGAGTTACACTGGGATCGCTGACGGGGGAGATACACTGGGATTACTGACGGGGGAGTTACACTGGGATTACTGACGGGGGAGTTACACTGGGATTACTGACAGGGGAGTTACACTGGGATTACTGACGGGGGAGTTGCACTGGGATTACTGACGGGGGAGTTACACTGGGATTACTGACGGGGGAGTTGCACTGGGATTACTGACGGGGGAGTTACACTGGGATTACTGACGGGGGAGTTACACTGGGATTACTGACGGGGGAGTTACACTTGGATTACTGACGGGGGAGTTACACTGGGATTACTGACGGGGGAGTTACACTGGGATTACTGATGGGGGAGTTACACTGGGATTACTGACGGGGAGTTACACTGGGATTACTGACGGAGTAGGTACACTGGGATTACTGACGGGGGAGTTACACTGGGATTACTGACGGGGGAGTTACACTGGGATTACTGACGGGGGAGTTACACTGGGATTACTGACGGGGGAGTTACACTGGGATTACTGACGGGGGAGTTACACTCGGATTACTGACGGGGGAGTTACACTGGGATTACTGACGGGGGAGTTACACTGGGATTACTGACGGGGAGTTACACTGGGATTACTGACGGGGGAGTTACACTGGGATCACTGACGGGGGGAGTTACACTGGGATCGCTGACGGGGGAGTTACACTGGGATTACTGACGGGGGAGTTACACTGGGATTACTGACGGGGGAGTTACACTGGGATTACTGACAGGGGAGTTACACTGGGATTACTGACGGGGGAGTTGCACTGGGATTACTGACGGGGGAGTTACACTAGGATTACTGACGGGGGAGTTACACTGGGATTACTGACGGGGGAGTTACACTGGGATTACTGACGGGGGAGTTACACTGGGATTACTGACGGGGGAGTTACACTTGGATTACTGACGGGGGAGTTACACTGGGATTACTGACGGGGGAGTTACACTGGGATTACTGATGGGGGAGTTACACTGGGATTACTGACGGGGAGTTACACTGGGATTACTGACGGAGTAGTTACACTGGGATTACTGACGGGGGAGTTACACTGGGATTACTGACGGGGGAGTTACACTGGGATTACTGACGGGAGAGTTACACTGGGATTACTGACGGGAGAGTTACACTGGGGTTACTGACGGGGGAGTTCCACTGGGATTACTGACGGAGTAGTTACACTGGGATTACTGACGGGGGAGTTACACTGGGATTACTGATGGGAGAGTTACACTGGGATTACTGACGGGGGAGTTACACTGGGATTACTGATGGGGGAGTTACACTGGGATTACTGGCGGGGGAGTTACACTGGGATTACTGACGGGGGAGTTACACTGGGATTACTGACGGGAGAATTACACTGGGATTACTGACGGGGGAGTTACACTGGGATTACTGACGGGGGAGTTACACTGGGATTACTGACGGGGGAGTTACACTGGGATTACTGACGGGGGAGTTACACTGGGATTACTGACGGGGGAGTTACACTGGGATTACTGACGGGGGAGTTACACTGGGTTTACTGACGGGGGAGTTACACTGGGATTACTGACGGGGGAGTTACACTGGGATTACTGACGGGGGAGTTACACTGGGATTACTGACGGGGGAGTTACACTGGGATTACTGACGGGGGAGTTACACTGGGATTACTGACGGAGTAATTACACTGGGATTATTGACGGGGGAGTTACACTGGGATTACTGACGGGGGAGTTACACTGGGATTACTGACGGCAGAATTACACTGGGATTACTGACGGGGGAGTTACACTGGGATTACTGACGGGGAAGTTACACTGGAATTACTGACGGGGGAGTTACACTGGGATTACTGACGGGGAGTTACACTGGGATTACTGACGGGGGAGTTACACTGGGATTACTGACGGGGGAGTTACACTGGGATTACTGATGGGGGAGTTACACTGGGATTACTGACGGGGAGTTATACTGGGATTACTGACGGGGGAGTTACACTGGGATCGCTGACGGGGGAGTTACACTGGGATCGCTGACGGGGGAGTTACACTGGGATTACGGACGGGAAGTTACACTGGGATTACTGACGGGCGAGTTACACTGGGTTTACTGACGGGGGAGTTGCACTGGGATTACTGACGGGGGAGTTACACTGGGATTCCTGACGGGGGAGTTACACTGGGATTACTGACGGGGGAGTTACACTGGGATTACTGACGGGGGAGTTACACTGGGATTACTGACGGGGGATTTACACTGGGATTACTGATGGGGGAGTTACACTGGGATTCCTGACGGGGGAGTTACACTGGGATTACTGACGGAGGAGTTACACTGGGATTACTGACGGGGGAGTTACACTGGGATTACTGACGGAGGAGTTACACTGGGATTACTGACGGGGGAGTTACACTGGGATTACTGACGGGGGAGTTACACTGGGATTACTGACGGGGGAGTTACACTGGGATTACTGACGGGGGATTTACACTGGGATTACTGATGGGGGAGTTACACTGGGATTCCTGACGGGGGAGTTACACTGGGATTACTGACGGAGGAGTTACACTGGGATTACTGACGGGGGAGTTACACTGGGATTACTGACGGAGGAGTTACACTGGGATTACTGACGGGGGAGTTACACTGGGATTACTGACGGAGGAGTTACACTGGGATTACTGACGGAGGAGTTACACTGGGATTACTGACGGGGGAGTTACACTGGGATTACTGACGGGGGAGTTACACTGGGATTACTGACGGGGGAGTTACACTGGGATCGCTGACGGGGGAGTTACACTGGGATTACTGACGGGGGAGTTACACTGGGATTACTGACGGGGGAGTTACACTGGGATTACTGACGGGGGAGTTACACCGGGATTACTGACGGGGGAGTTACACTGGGATTACTGACGGGGGAGGTAAACTGGGATTACTGACGGGGGAGTTACACTGGGATTACTGACGGGGGAGTTACACCGGGATTACTGACGGGGGAGTTACACTGGGATTCCTGACGGGGGAGATACACTGGGATTACTGACGGGGGAGTTACACTGGGATTACTGACGGGGGAGTTACACTGGGATTACTGACGGGGGAGTTACACTGGGATTACTGACGGGGGAGTGACACTGGGATTACTGATGGGGGAGTTACACTGGGATTACTGACGGAGGAGTTACACTGGGATTACTGACGGGGGAGTTACACTGGGATTACTGACGGGGGAGTTACACTGGGATAACTGACGGAGGAGTTACACTGGGATTACTGACGGGGGAGTTACACTGGGATTACTGACGGAGGAGTTACACTGGGATTACTGACGGAGGAGTTACACTGGGATTACTGACGGAGGAGTTACACTGGGATTACTGACGGAGGAGTTACACTGGGATTACTGACGGGGGAGTTACACTGGGATTACTGACGGGGAGTTACACTAGGATTACTGACGGGGGAGTTACACTGGGATTACTGACGGGGGAGTTACACTGGGATTACTGACGGAGGAGTTACACTGGGATTACTGACGGGGGAGTTACACTGGGATTACTGACGGAGGAGTTACACTGGGATTACTGACGGGGGAGTTACACTGGGATTACTGACGGAGGAGTTACACTGGGATTACTGACGGAGGAGTTACACTGGGATTACTGACGGGGGAGTTACACTGGGATTACAGACGGGAAGCTACACTGGGATTACTGACGGGCGAGTTACACTGGGTTTCCTGACGGGGGAGTTGCACTGGGATTACTGACGGGGGAGTTACACTGGGATTCCTGACGGGGGAGTTACACTGGGATTACTGACGGGGGAGTTACACTGGGATTACTGACGGGGGAGTTGCACTGGGATTACTGACGGGGGATTTACACTGGGATTACTGATGGGGGAGTTACACTGGGATTCCTGACGGGGGAGTTACACTGGGATTACTGACGGAGGAGTTACACTGGGATTACTGACGGGGGAGTTACACTGGGATTACTGACGGAGGAGTTACACTGGGATTACTGACGGGGGAGTTACACTGGGATTACTGACGGAGGAGTTACACTGGGATTACTGACGGAGGAGTTACACTGGGATTACTGACGGGGGAGTTACACTGGGATTACTGACGGGGGAGTTACACTGGGATTACTGACGGGGGAGTTACACTGGGATTACTGACGGGGGAGTTACACTGGGATTACTGACGGGGGAGTTACACTGGGATTACTGACGGGGGAGTTACACTGGGATTACTGACGGGGGAGGTAAACTGGGATTACTGACGGGGGAGTTACACTGGGATTACTGACGGGGGAGTTACACTGGGATTACTGACGGGGGAGTTACACTGGGATAACTGACGGAGGTGTTACACTGGGATTACTGACGGGGGAGTTACACTGGGATTACTGACGGGGGAGTTACACTGGGATTACTGACGGGGGAGATACACTGGGATTACTGACGGGGGAGTTACACTGGGATTACTGACGGGGGAGTTACACTGGGATTACTGACGGGGGAGTTACACTGGGATTACTGACGGGGGAGTTACACTGGGATTACTGACGGGGGAGTTACACTGGGATTACTGAAGGGTGAGTTACACTGGGATTACTGACGGGGGAGTTACACTGGGATTACTGACGGGGGAGTTACACTGGGATTACTGACGGGGGAGTTACACTGGGATTACTGATGGGGGAGTTACACTGGGATTACTGACGGAGGAGTTACACTGGGATTACTGACGAAGGAGTTACACTGGGATTACTGACGGGGGAGTTACACTGGGATTACTGACGGAGGAGTTACACTGGGATTACTGACGGAGGAGTTACACTGGGATTACTGACGGGGGAGTTACACTGGGATTACTGATGGGGGAGTTACACTGGGATAACTGACGGAGTAGTTACACTGGGATTACTGACGGGGGAGTTACACTGGGATTACTGACGGAGGAGTTACACTGGGATTACTGACGGAGGAGTTACACTGGGATTACTGACGGAGGAGTTACACTGGGATTACTGACGGAGGAGTTACACTGGGATTACTGACCGGGGAGTTATACTAGGATTACTGACGGGGGAGTTACACTGGGATTACTGACGGGGGAGTTACACTGGGATTACTGACGGAGGAGTTACACTGGGATTACTGACGGGGGAGTTACACTGGGATTACTGACGGAGGAGTTACACTGGGATTACTGACGGGGGAGTTACACTGGGATTACTGACGGAGGAGTTACACTGGGATTACTGACGGAGGAGTTACACTGGGATTACTGACGGGGGAGTTACACTGGGATTACTGACGGAGGAGTTACACTGGGATTACTGACGGGGGAGTTACACTGGGATTACTGACGGGGGAGTTACACTGGGATTACTGACGGGGGAGTTACACTGGGATTACTGACGGGGGAGTTACACTGGGATTACTGACGGGGGAGTTACACTGGGATTACTGACGGGGGAGTTACACTGGGATCGCTGACAGGGGAGTTACACTGGGATCGCTGACGGGGGAGTTACACTGGGATTACTGACGGGGGAGTTACACTGGGATTACTGACGGGGGAGTTACACTGGGATTACTGACGGGAGAGTTACACTGGGATTACTGACGGGGGAGTTACACTGGGATTACTGACGGGGGAGTTACACTGGGATTACTGACGGGGGAGTTACACTGGGATTACTGACGGGGGAGTTACACTGGGATTACTGACGGGGGAGTTACACTGGGATTACTGACGGGGGAGTTACACTGGGATTACTGACGGGGGAGTTACACTGGGATTACTGACGGGGGAGTTACACTGGGATTACTGACGGGGGAGTTACACTGGGATTACTGACGGGGGAGTTACACTGGGATTACTGACGGGGGAGTTACACTGGGATTACTGACGGGGGAGTTACACTGGGATTACTGACGGGGGAGTTACACTGGGATTACTGACGGGGGAGTTACACTGGGATTACTGACGGGGGAGTTACACTGGGATTACTGACGGGGGAGTTACACTGGGATTACTGACGGGGGAGTTACACTGGGATTACTGACGGGGGAGTTACACTGGGATTACTGACGGGGGAGTTACACTGGGATTACTGACGGGGGAGTTACACTGGGATTACTGACGGGGGAGTTACACTGGGATTACTGACGGGGGAGTTACACCTGGGATTACTGACGGGGGAGTTACACCGGGATTACTGACGGGGGAGTTACACTGGGATACTGACGGGGGAGTTACACTGGGATTACTGACGGGGGAGTTACACTGGGATTACTGACGGGGGAGTTACACTGGGATTACTGACGGGGGAGTTACACTGGGATTACTGACGGGGGAGTTACACTGGGATTACTGACGGGGGAGTTACACTGGGATTACTGACGGAGGAGTTACACTGGGATTACTGACGGAGGAGTTACACTGGGATTACTGACGGGGGAGTTACACTGGGATTACTGACGGAGGAGTTACACTGGGATTACTGACGGAGGAGTTACACTGGGATTACTGACGGGGGAGTTACACTGGGATTACTGACGGGGGAGTTACACTGGGATTACTGACGGAGGAGTTACACTGGGATTACTGACGGGGGAGTTACACTGGGATTACTGACGGAGGAGTTACACTGGGATTACTGACGGAGGAGTTACACTGGGATTACTGACGGGGAGTTACACTGGGATTACTGACGGAGGAGTTACACTGGGATTACTGACGGAGGAGTTACACTGGGATTACTGACGGAGGGAGTTACACTGGGATTACTGACGGGGGAGTTACACTGGGATTACTGACGGAGGAGTTACACTGGGATTACTGACGGGGGAGTTACACTGGGATTACTGACGGAGGAGTTACACTGGGATTACTGACGGGGGAGTTACACTGGGATTACTGACGGGGGAGTTACACTGGGATTACTGACGGGGGAGTTACACTGGGATTACTGACGGGGGAGTTACACTGGGATTACTGACGGGGGAGTTACACTGGGATTACTGACGGGGGAGTTACACTGGGATTACTGACGGGGGAGTTACACTGGGATTACTGACGGGGGAGTTACACTGGGTTTACTGAAGTTACACTGGGATTACTGACGGGGGAGTTACACTGGGTTTACTGACGGGGGAGTTACACTGGGATCGCTGACGGGGGAGTTACACTGGGATTACTGACGGGGGAGTTACACCGGGATTCCTGACGGGGGAGTTACACTGGGATTACTGACGGGGGAGTTACACTGGGATTATTGACGGAGTAATTACACTGGGATTACTGACGGGGGAGTTACACTGGGATTACTGACGGGGGAGTTACACTGGGATCGCTGACGGGGGAGTTACACTGGGATTACTGACGGGGGAGTTACACCGGGATTACTGACGGGGGAGTTACACCGGGATTACTGACGGGGGAGTTACACTGGGATTACTGACGGGGAGTTACACTGGGATTACTGACGGGGGAGTTACACTGGGATTACTGACGGGGGAGTTACACTGGGATTACTGACGGGGGAGTTACACTGGGATTACTGACGGGGGAGTTACACTGGGATTACTGACGGGGGAGTTACACTGGGATTACTGACGGAGTAATTACACTGGGATTACTGACGGGGGAGTTACACTGGGATTACTGATGGGGGAGTTACACTGGGATTACAGACGGGGGAGTTACACTGGGATTACTGACGGGGGAGTTACACTGGGATTACTGACGGGGGAGTTACACTGGGATTACTGACGGGGGAGTTACACTGGGATTACTGACGGGGGAGATACACTGGGATTACTGACAGGGGAGTTACACTGGGATTACTGACGGGGGAGTTACACTGGGATTACTGACGGGGGAGTTACACTGGGATTACTGACGGGGGAGTTACACTGGGATTACTGACGGGGGGGTTACACTGGGATTACTGACGGGGGAGTTACACTGGGATTACTGACGGAGGAGTTACACTGGGATTACTGACGGAGGAGTTACACTGGGATTACTGACGGGGGAGTTACACTGGGATTACTGACGGGGGAGATACACTGGGATTACTGACGGGGGAGTTACACTGGGATTACTGACGGGGGAGTTACACTGGGATTACTGACGGGGGAGATACACTGGGATTACTGACGGGGGGGTTACACTGGGATTACTGACGGGGGAGTTACACTGGGATCGCTGACAGGGAGTTACACTGGGATCGCTGACGGGGGAGTTACACTGGGATTACTGACGGGGGAGTTACATTGGGATTACTGACGGGGGAGTTACACTGGGATTACTGACGGGAGAGTTACACTGGGATTACTGACGGGGGAGTTACACTGGGATTACTGACGGGGGAGTTACACTGGGATTCCTGACGGGGGAGTTACACTGGGATTACTGACGGGGGAGTTACACTGGGATTACTGACGGGGGAGTTACACTGGGATTACTGACGGGGGAGTTACACTGGGATTACTGACGGGGGAGTTACACTGGAATTACTGACGGGGGAGTTACACTGGGTTTACTGACGGGGGAGTTACACTGGGATTACTGACGGGGGAGTTACACTGGGATTACTGACGGGGGAGTTACACTGGGATTACTGACGGGGGAGTTACACTGGGATTACTGACGGGGGAGTTACACTGGGATTACTGACGGAGGAGTTACACTGGGATTACTGACGGGGGAGTTACACTGGGATTACTGACGGGGGAGTTACACCGGGATTACTGACGGGGGAGTTACACCGGGATTACCGACGGGGGAGTTACACCGGGATTACTGACGGGGGAGTTACACTGGGATCGCTGACGGGGGAGTTACACTGGGATTGCTGACGGTGGAGTTACATTGGGATTACTGACGGGGAGTTACACTGGGATTACTGACGGGGGAGTTACACTGGGATTACTGACGGGGGAGTTACACTGGGATTACTGACGAGGGAGTTACACTGGGATTACTGACGGGGGAGTTACACTGGGATTACTGACGGGGGAGTTACACTGGGATTACTGACGAGGGAGTTACACTGGGATTACTGACGGGGGAGTTACACTGGGATTACTGACGGGGGAGTTACACTGGGATTACTGACGGGGGAGTTACACTGGGATTACTGACGGGGGAGTTACACTGGGATTACTGACGGGGGAGTTACACTGGGATTACTGACGGGGGAGTTACACTGGGATTACTGACGGGGGAGTTACACTGGGATTACTGACGGGGGAGTTACACTGGGATTACTGACGGGGGAGTTACACCGGGATTACTGACGGGGGAGTTACACTGGGATTCCTGACGGGGGAGATACACTGGGATTACTGACGGGGGAGTTACACTGGGATTACTGACGGGGGAGTTACACTGGGATTACTGACGGGGGAGTTACACTGGGATTACTGACGGGGGAGTTACACTGGGATTACTGACGGGGGAGTTACACTGGGATTACTGACGGGGGAGTTACACTGGGATTACTGACGGAGGAGTTACACTGGGATTACTGACGGAGGAGTTACACTGGGATTACTGACGGGGGAGTTACAATGGGATTACTGATGGGGGAGTTACACTGGGATAACTGACGGAGGAGTTACACTGGGATTACTGATGGGGGAGTTACACTGGGATTACTGACGGAGGAGTTACACTGGGATTACTGACGGAGGAGTTACACTGGGATTACTGACGGAGGAGTTACACTGGGATTACTGACGGAGGAGTTACACTGGGATTACTGACGGGGAGTTACACTGGGATTACTGACGGGGGAGTTACACTGGGATTACTGACGGGGGAGTTACACTGGGATTACTGACGGGGGAGTTACACCGGGATTACTGACGGGGGAGTTACACCGGGATTACTGACGGGGGAGTTACACTGGGATTACTGACGGGGAGTTACACTGGGATTACTGACGGGGGAGTTACACTGGGATTACTGACGGGGGAGTTACACTGGGATTACTGACGGGGGAGTTACACTGGGATTACTGACGGGGGAGTTACACTGGGATTACTGACGGGGGAGTTACACTGGGATTACTGACGGGGGAGTTACACTGGGATTACTGATGGAGTAATTACACTGGGATTACTGACGGGGGAGTTACACTGGGATTACTGACGGAGGAGTTACACTGGGATTACTGACGGGGAAGTTACACTGGGATTACTGACAAGGGAGTTACACTGGGATTACTGACGGGGGAGTTACACTGGGATTACTGACGGGGGAGTTACACTGGGATTACTGACGGGGGAGTTACACTGGGATTACTGATGGGGGAGTTACACTGGGATTACTGACGGGGGAGTTACACTGGGATTACTGACGGGGGAGTTACACCGGGATTACTGACGGGGGAGTTACACCGGGATTACTGACGGGGGAGTTACACTGGGATTACTGACGGGGAGTTACACTGGGATTACTGACGGGGGAGTTACACTGGGATTACTGACGGGGGAGTTACACTGGGATTACTGACGGGGGAGTTACACTGGGATTACTGACGGGGGAGTTACACTGGGATTACTGACGGGGGAGTTACACTGGGATTACTGACGGGGGAGTTACACTGGGATTACTGATGGAGTAATTACACTGGGATTACTGACGGGGGAGTTACACTGGGATTACTGACGGAGGAGTTACACTGGGATTACTGACGGGGAAGTTACACTGGGATTACTGACAAGGGAGTTACACTGGGATTACTGACGGGGGAGTTACACTGGGATTACTGACGGGGGAGTTACACTGGGATTACTGACGGGGGAGTTACACTGGGATTACTGATGGGGGAGTTACACTGGGATTACTGACGGGGGAGTTACACCGGGATTACTGACGGGGGAGTTACGCCGGGATTACTGACGGGGGAGTTACACTGGGATTACTGACGGGGGAGTTACACTGGGATTACTGACGGGGGAGTTACACTGGGATTACTGACGGGGGTGTTACACTGGGATTACTGACGGGGGAGTTACACTGGGATTACTGACGGGGGAGTTACACTGGGATTACTGACGGAGTAATTACACTGGGATTACTGACGGGGGAGTTACACTGGGATTACTGACGGGGGAGTTACACTGGGATTACTGATGGGGGAGTTACACTGGGATTACTGACGGGGGAGTTACACTGGGATTACTGACGGGGGAGTTACACTGGGATTACTGACGGGGGAGTTACACTGGGATTTCTGACGGGGGAGTTACACTTGGATTACTGACGGGGGAGTTGCACTGGGATTACTGACGGGGGAGTTACACTGGGATTACTGATGGGGGAGTTACACTGGGATTACTGACGGGGGAGTTGCACTGGGATTACTGACGGGGGAGTTACACTGGGATTACTGACGGGGGAGTTACACTGGGATTACTGACGGGGGAGTTACACTGGGATTACTGACGGGGGAGTTACACTGGGATTACTGACGGGGGAGTTACACTGGGATTACTGACGGGGGAGTTACACTGGGATTACTGACGGGGGAGTTACACTGGGATTACTGACGGGGGAGTTACACTGGGATTACTGACGGGGGAGTTACACTGGGATTACTGACGGGGGAGTTACACTGGGATCGCTGACAGGGAGTTACACTGGGATCGCTGACGGGGGAGTTACACTGGGATTACTGACGGGGGAGTTACACTGGGATTACTGACGGGGGAGTTACACTGGGATTACTGACGGGAGAGTTACACTGGGATTACTGACGGGGGAGTTACACTGGGATTACTGACGGGGGAGTTACACTGGGATTCCTGACGGGGGAGTTACCCTGGGATTACTGACGGGGGAGTTACACTGGGATTACTGACGGGGGAGTTACACTGGGATTACTGACGGGGGAGTTACACTGGGATTACTGACGGGGGAGTTACACTGGGTTTACTGACGGGGGAGTTACACTGGGATTACTGACGGGGGAGTTACACTGGGATTACTGACGGGGGAGTTACACTGGGATTACTGACGGGGGAGTTACACTGGGATTACTGACGGGGGAGTTACACTGGAATTACTGACGGGGGAGTTACACTGGGTTTACTGACGGGGGAGTTACACTGGGATTACTGACGGGGGAGTTACACTGGGATTACTGACGGGGGAGTTACACTGGGATTACTGACGGGGGAGTTACACTGGGATTACTGACGGAGGAGTTACACTGGGATTACTGACGGGGGAGTTACACTGGGATTACTGACGGGGGAGTTAAACCGGGATTACTGACGGGGGAGTTACACCGGGATTACCGACGGGGGAGTTACACCGGGATTACTGACGGGGGAGTTACACTGGGATCGCTGACGGGGGAGTTACACTGGGATTACTGACGGGGGAGTTACATTGGGATTACTGACGGGGAGTTACACTGGGATTACTGACGGGGGAGTTACACTGGGATTACTGACGGGGGAGTTACACTGGGATTACTGACGAGGGAGTTACACTGGGATTACTGACGGGGGAGTTACACTGGGATTACTGACGGGGGAGTTACACTGGGATTACTGACGAGGGAGTTACACTGGGATTACTGACGGGGGAGTTACACTGGGATTACTGACGGGGGAGTTACACTGGGATTACTGACGGGGGAGTTACACTGGGATTACTGACGGGGGAGTTACACTGGGATTACTGACGGGGGAGTTACACTGGGATTACTGACGGGGGAGTTACACTGGGATTACTGACGGGGGAGTTACACTGGGATTACTGACGGGGGAGTTACACTGGGATTACAGACGGGGGAGTTACACCGGGATTACTGACGGGGGAGTTACACTGGGATTCCTGACGGGGGAGATACACTGGGATTACTGACGGGGGAGTTACACTGGGATTACTGACGGGGGAGTTACACTGGGATTACTGACGGGGGAGTTACACTGGGATTACTGACGGGGGAGTTACACTGGGATTACTGACGGGGGAGTTACACTGGGATTACTGACGGGGGAGTTACACTGGGATTACTGACGGAGGAGTTACACTGGGATTACTGACGGAGGAGTTACACTGGGATTACTGACGGGGGAGTTACAATGGGATTACTGATGGGGGAGTTACACTGGGATAACTGACGGAGGAGTTACACTGGGATTACTGATGGGGGAGTTACACTGGGATTACTGACGGAGGAGTTACACTGGGATTACTGACGGAGGAGTTACACTGGGATTACTGACGGAGGAGTTACACTGGGATTACTGACGGAGGAGTTACACTGGGATTACTGACGGGGAGTTACACTGGGATTACTGACGGGGGAGTTACACTGGGATTACTGACGGGGGAGTTACACTGGGATTACTGACGGGGGAGTTACACCGGGATTACTGACGGGGGAGTTACACCGGGATTACTGACGGGGGAGTTACACTGGGATTACTGACGGGCAGTTACACTGGGATTACTGACGGGGGAGTTACACTGGGATTACTGACGGGGGAGTTACACTGGGATTACTGACGGGGGAGTTACACTGGGATTACTGACGGGGGAGTTACACTGGGATTACTGACGGGGGAGTTACACTGGGATTACTGACGGGGGAGTTACACTGGGATTACTGATGGAGTAATTACACTGGGATTACTGACGGGGGAGTTACACTGGGATTACTGACGGAGGAGTTACACTGGGATTACTGACGGGGAAGTTACACTGGGATTACTGACAAGGGAGTTACACTGGGATTACTGACGGGGGAGTTACACTGGGATTACTGACGGGGGAGTTACACTGGGATTACTGACGGGGGAGTTACACTGGGATTACTGATGGGGGAGTTACACTGGGATTACTGACGGGGGAGTTACACCGGGATTACTGACGGGGGAGTTACGCCGGGATTACTGACGGGGGAGTTACACTGGGATTACTGACGGGGGAGTTACACTGGGATTACTGACGGGGGAGTTACACTGGGATTACTGACGGGGGAGTTACACTGGGATTACTGACGGGGGAGTTACACTGGGATTACTGACGGGGGAGTTACACTGGGATTACTGACGGAGTAATTACACTGGGATTACTGACGGGGGAGTTACACTGGGATTACTGACGGGGGAGTTACACTGGGATTACTGATGGGGGAGTTACACTGGGATTACTGACGGGGGAGTTACACTGGGATTACTGACGGGGGAGTTACACTGGGATTACTGACGGGGGAGTTACACTGGGATTTCTGACGGGGGAGTTACACTTGGATTACTGAAGGGGGAGTTGCACTGGGATTACTGACGGGGGAGTTACACTGGGATTACTGATGGGGGAGTTACACTGGGATTACTGACGGGGGAGTTGCACTGGGATTACTGACGGGGGAGTTACACTGGGATTACTGACGGGGGAGTTACACTGGGATTACTGACGGGGGAGTTACACTGGGATTACTGACGGGGGAGTTACACTGGGATTACTGACGGGGGAGTTACACTGGGATTACTGACGGGGGAATTACACCGGGATTACTGACGGGGGAGTTACACTGGGATTCCTGACGGGGGAGTTACACTGGGATTACTGACGGAGTAATTACACTGGGATTACTGACGGGGGAGTTACACTGGGATTACTGACGGGGGAGTTACACTGGGATTACTGACGGGGAGTTACACTGGGATTACTGTGGGGGAGTTACACTGGGATTACTGACGGGGGAGTTACACTGGGATTACTGACGGGGGAGTTACACTGGGATTACTGACGGAGTAATTACACTGGGATTACTGACGGGGGAGTTACACTGGGATTACTGACGGGGGAGTTACACTGGGATTACTGACGGGGAGTTACACTGGGATTACTGACGGGGGAGTTACACTGGGATTACTGACGGGGGAGTTACACTGGGATTACTGACGGGGGAGTTACACTAGGATTACTGACGGGGGAGTTACACTGGGATTACTGACGGGGGAGTTACACTGGGATTACTGACGAGGGAGTTACACTGGGATTACTGAAGGGTGAGTTACATTGGGATTACTGACGGGGGAGTTACACTGGGATTACAGACGGGAGAGTTACACTGGGATTACTGACGGGGAGTTACACTGGGATTACTGACGGGAGAATTACACTGGGATTACTGACGGGGAGTTACACTGGGATTACTGACGGGGAAGTTACACTGGAATTACTGACGGGGGAGTTACACTGGGATTACTGACGGGGGAGTTACACTGGGATTACTGACGGGGGAGTTACACTGGGATTACTGACGGGGGAGTTACACTGGGATTACTGACGGGGGAGTTACACTGGGATTACTGACGGGGGAGTTACACTGGGATTACTGACGGGGGAGTTACACTGGGATTACTGACGGGGGAGTTACACTGGGATTACTGACGGGGAGTTACACTGGGATTACTGACGGGGGAGTTACACTGGGATCGCTGACGGGGGAGTTACACTGGGATCGCTGACGGGGGAGTTACACTGGGATTACTGACGGGGGAGTTACACTGGGATTACTGACGGGCGAGTTACACTGGGTTTACTGACGGGGGAGTTACACTGGGATTACTGACGGGGGAGTTACACTGGGATTCCTGACGGGGGAGTTACACTGGGATTACTGACGGGGGAGTTACAATGGGATTACTGACGGGGGAGTTACATTGGGATTACTGACGGGGGATTTACACTGGGATTACTGATGGGGGAGTTACACTGGGATTCCTGACGGGGGAGTTACACTGGGATTACTGACGGGGGACTTACACTGGGATTACTGACAGGGAGTTACACTGGGATTACTGACAGGGGAGTTACACTGGGATTACTGACGGGGGAGTTACACTGGGTTTACTGACGGGGGAGTTACACTGGGTTTACTGACGGGGGAGTTACACTGGGATTACTGACGGGGGAGTTGCACCGGGATTACTGACGGGGGAGTTACACTGGCATTACTGACGGGGGAGTTACACTGGGATTACTGACGGGGGAGTTACACTGGGATTACTGACGGGGGAGTTACACTGGGATTGCTGACGGGGGAGTTACACTGGGATTACTGACGGGGGAGTTACACTGGGTTCACTGACGGGGGAGTTACACTGGGATCGCTGACGGGGGAGTTACACTGGGATTACTGACGGGGGAGTTACACCGGGATTACTGACGGGGGAGTTACACTGGGATTACTGACGGGGGAGTTACACTGTGATTACTGACGGAGTAATTACACTGGGATTACTGACGGGGGAGTTACACTGGGATTACTGACGGGGGAGTTACACTGGGATTACTGACGGGGGAGTTACACTGGGATTACTGACGGGGGAGTTACACCGGGATTACTGACGGGGGAGTTACACTGGGATTACTGACGGGGGAGTTACACTGGGATTACTGACGGGGGAGTTACACTGGGATTACTGACGGGTGAGTTACACTGGGATTACTGACGGGGGAGTTACACTGGGATTACTGACAGGGGAGTTACACTGGGATTACTGACGGGGGAGTTACACTGGGATTACTGACGGGGGAGTTACACTGGGATTACTGACGGGGGAGGTACACTGGGATTACTGACGGGGGAGTTACACTGGGATTACTGACGGGGGAGTTACACTGGGATTACTGACGGAGTAATTGCACTGGGATTACTGACGGGGGAGTTACACTGGGATTACTGCCGGAGGAGTTACACCGGGATTACTGACGGGGGAGTTACACTGGGATTACTGACGGGGGAGTTACACTGGGATTACTGACGGAGTAATTACACTGGGATTACTGACGGGGGAGTTACACTGGGATTACTGACGGGGGAGTTACACTGGGATTACTGACGGAGGAGTTACACTGGGATTACTGACGGGGGAGTTACACTGGGATTACTGACGGAGTAATTACAAAGGGATTACTGACGGGGGAGTTACACTGGGATTACTGACGGAGGAGTTACACTGGGATTACTGACGGGGGAGTTACACTGGGATTACTGACGGGGGAGTTACACTGGGATTACTGACGGGGGAGTTACACTGGGATTACTGACGGAGTAATTACAAAGGGATTACTGACGGGGGAGTTACACTGGGATTACTGACGGAGGAGTTACACTGGGATTACTGATGGGGGAGTTACACTGGGATTACTGGCGGGGGAGTTACACTGGGATTACTGACGGGGGAGTTACACTGGGATTACTGACGGGGGAGTTACACTGGGATTACTGACGGGGGAGTTACACTGGGATTACTGATGGGGGAGTTACACCGGGATTACTGACGGGGGAGTAACACAGGGATTACTGACGGGGGAGTTACACTGGGATTATTGACGGAGTAATTACACTGGGATTACTGACGGGGGAGTTACACTGGGGTTACTGACGGGGGAGTTACACTGGGATTACTGACGGGGGAGTTACACTGGGATTACTGACGGGGGAGTTACACCGGGATTACTGACGGGGGAGTTACACTGGGATTACTGACGGGGGAGTTACACTGGGATTACTGACGCAGGAGTTACACTGGGATTACTGACGGGGGAGTTACACTGGGATTACTGACGGGGGAGTTACACTGGGATTACTGACGGGGGAGTTACACTGGGATTACTGACGGGGGAGTTACACTGGGATTACTGACGGGGGAGTTACACTGGGATTACTGACTGGGGAGTTACACTGGGATTACTGACAGGGGAGTTACACTGGGATTACTGACGGAGGAGTTACACTGGGATTACTGACAGGGGAGTTACACTGGGATTACTGACGGGGGAGTTACACTGGGATTACTGACGGGGGAAGTTACACTGGGATTACTGACGGGGGAGTTACACTGGGATTACTGATGGAGTAATTGCACTGGGATTACTGACGGGGGAGTTACACTGGGATTACTGACGGGGGAGTTACACTGGGATTACTGACGGAGGAGTTACACCGGGATTACTGACGGGGGAGTTACACTGGGATTACTGACGGGGGAGTTACACCGGGATTACGGATGGGGGAGTTACACTGGGATTGCTGATGGGGGAGTTACGCTGGGATTACTGACGGGGGAGTTACACTGTGATTACTGACGGAGTAATTGCACTGGGATTACTGATGGGGGAGTTACACTGGGATTACTGCCGGAGGAGTTACACCGGGATTACTGACGGGGGAGTTACACTGGGATTACTGACGGGGGAGTTACACTGTGATTACTGACGGAGTAATTGCACTGGGATTACTGACGGGAGAGTTACACTGGGATTACTGACGGAGTAATTGCACTGGGATTACTGACGGGGGAGTTACACTGGGATTACTGACGGGGGAGTTACACTGGGATTACTGACGGGGGAGTTACACTGGGATTGCTGACGGGGGAGTTACACTGGGATTACTGACGGGGGAGTTACACTGGGTTCACTGACGGGGGAGTTACACTGGGATCGCTGACGGGGGAGTTACACTGGGATTACTGACGGGGGAGTTACACCGGGATTACTGACGGGGGAGTTACACTGGGATTACTGACGGGGGAGTTACACTGTGATTACTGACGGAGTAATTACACTGGGATTACTGACGGGAGAGTTACACTGGGATTACTGACGGGGGAGTTACACTGGGATTACTGACAGGGGAGTTACACTGGGATTACTGACGGGGGAGTTACACTGGGATTACTGACGGGGGAGTTACACTGGGATTACTGACGGGGGAGGTACACTGGGATTACTGACGGGGGAGTTACACTGGGATTACTGACGGGGGAGTTACACTGGGATTACTGACGGAGTAATTGCACTGGGATTACTGACGGGGGAGTTACACTGGGATTACTGCCGGAGGAGTTACACCGGGATTACTGACGGGGGAGTTACACTGGGATTACTGACGGGGGAGTTACACTGGGATTACTGACGGAGTAATTACACTGGGATTACTGACGGGGGAGTTACACTGGGATTACTGACGGGGGAGTTACACTGGGATTACTGACGGAGGAGTTACACTGGGATTACTGACGGGGGAGTTACACTGGGATTACTGACGGAGTAATTACAAAGGGATTACTGACGGGGGAGTTACACTGGGATTACTGACGGAGGAGTTACACTGGGATTACTGACGGGGGAGTTACACTGGGATTACTGACGGGGGAGTTACACTGGGATTACTGACGGGGGAGTTACACTGGGATTACTGACGGAGTAATTACAAAGGGATTACTGACGGGGGAGTTACACTGGGATTACTGACGGAGGAGTTACACTGGGATTACTGATGGGGGAGTTACACTGGGATTACTGGCGGGGGAGTTACACTGGGATTACTGACGGGGGAGTTACACTGGGATTACTGACGGGGGAGTTACACTGGGATTACTGACGGGGGAGTTACACTGGGATTACTGATGGGGGAGTTACACCGGGATTACTGACGGGGGAGTTACACAGGGATTACTGACGGGGGAGTTACACTGGGATTATTGACGGAGTAATTACACTGGGATTACTGACGGGGGAGTTACACTGGGGTTACTGACGGGGGAGTTACACTGGGATTACTGACGGGGGAGTTACACTGGGATTACTGACGGGGGAGTTACACCGGGATTACTGACGGGGGAGTTACACTGGGATTACTGACGGGGGAGTTACACTGGGATTACTGACGCAGGAGTTACACTGGGATTACTGACGGGGGAGTTACACTGGGATTACTGACGGGGGAGTTACACTGGGATTACTGACGGGGGAGTTACACTGGGATTACTGACGGGGGAGTTACACTGGGATTACTGACGGGGGAGTTACACTGGGATTACTGACAGGGGAGTTACACTGGGATTACTGACAGGGGAGTTACACTGGGATTACTGACGGAGGAGTTACACTGGGATTACTGACAGGGGAGTTACACTGGGATTACTGACGGGGGAGTTACACTGGGATTACTGACGGGGGAAGTTACACTGGGATTACTGACGGGGGAGTTACACTGGGATTACTGATGGAGTAATTGCACTGGGATTACTGACGGGGGAGTTACACTGGGATTACTGACGGGGGAGTTACACTGGGATTACTGACGGAGGAGTTACACCGGGATTACTGACGGGGGAGTTACACTGGGATTACTGACGGGGGAGTTACACCGGGATTACGGATGGGGGAGTTACACTGGGATTGCTGATGGGGGAGTTGCGCTGGGATTACTGACGGGGGAGTTACACTGTGATTACTGACGGAGTAATTGCACTGGGATTACTGACGGGGGAGTTACACTGGGATTACTGCCGGAGGAGTTACACCGGGATTACTGACGGGGGAGTTACACTGGGATTACTGACGGGGGAGTTACACTGTGATTACTGACGGAGTAATTGCACTGGGATTACTGACGGGAGAGTTACACTGGGATTACTGACGGAGTAATTGCACTGGGATTACTGACGGGGGAGTTACACTGGGATTACTGACGGGGGAGTTACACTGGGATTACTGACGGGGGAGTTACACTGGGATTACTGACGGGGGAGTTACACCGGGATTACTGACGGGGGAGTTACACTGGGATTACTGACGGGGGAGTTACACTTGGATTACTGACGGGGGAGTTACACTGGGATTACTGACGGGGGAGTTGCACTGGGATTACTGACGGGGGAGTTACACTGGGATTACTGACGGGGGAGTTACACTGGGATTACTGACGGGGGAGTTACACCGCGATTACTGACGGGGGAGTTACACTGGGATTCCTGACGGGGGAGATACACTGGGATTACTGACGGGGGAGTTACACCGGGATTACTGACGGGGGAGTTACACTGGGATTACTGACGGGGGAGTTACACCGGGATTACTGACGGGGGAGTTACACTGGGATTACTGACGGGGGAGTTACACTGGGATTACTGACGGGGGAGTTACACTGGGATTACTGACAGGGGAGTTACACTGGGATTACTGACAGGGGAGTTACACTGGGATTACTGACGGAGGAGTTACACTGGGATTACTGACGGGGGAGTTACACTGGGATTACTGACGGGGGGAGTTACACTGGGATTACTGACGGGGGAGTTACACTGGGATTACTGACGGAGTAATTGCACTGGGATTACTGACGGGGGAGTTACACTGGGATTACTGATGGGGGAGTTACACTGGGATTACTGACGGAGGAGTTACACCGGGATTACTGACGGGGGAGTTACACTGGGATTACTGACGGGGGAGTTACACTGGGATTACTGACGGGGGAGTTACACTGGGATTACTGACGGGGGAGTTACACTGGGATTACTGACGGGGGAGTTACACTGGGATCGCTGACGGGGGAGTTACACTGGGATTACTGACGGGGGAGTTACACCGGGATTACTGACGGGGGAGTTACACTGGGATTACTGACGGGGGAGTTACACTGGGATTACTGACGGAGTAATTACACTGGGATTACTGACGGGGGAGTTACACTGGGATTACTGACGGGGAGTTACACTGGGATTACTGTGGGGCAGTTACACTGGGATTACTGACGGGGGAGTTACACTGGGATTACTGACGGGGGAGTTACACTGGGATTACTGACGGAGTAATTACACTGGGATTACTGACGGGGGAGTTACACTGGGATTACTGACGAGGGAGTTACACTGGGATTACTGAAGGGTGAGTTACATTGGGATTACTGACGGGGGAGTTACACTGGGATTACTGACGGGAGAGTTACACTGGGATTACTGACGGGGGAGTTACACTGGGATTATTGACGGGGGAGTTACACTGGGATTACTGACGGGGGAGTTACACTGGGATTACTGACGGGAGAATTACACTGGGATTACTGACGGGGGAGTTACACTGGGATTACTGACGGGGAAGTTACACTGGAATTACTGACGGGGGAGTTACACTGGGATTACTGACGGGGAGTTACACTGGGATTACTGACGTGGGAGTTACACTGGGATTACTGACGGGGGAGTTACACTGGGATTACTGACGGGGGAGTTACACTGGGATTACTGACGGGGGAGTTACACTGGGATTACTGACGGGGGAGTTACACTGGGATTACTGACGGGGAGTTACACTGGGATTACTGACGGGGGAGTTACACTGGGATCGCTGACGGGGGAGTTACACTGGGATCGCTGACGGGGGAGTTACACTGGGATTACTGACGGGGGAGTTACACTGGGATTACTGACGGGCGAGTTACACTGGGTTTACTGACGGGGGAGTTACACTGGGATTACTGACGGGGGAGTTACACTGGGATTCCTGACGGGGGAGTTACACTGGGATTACTGACGGGGGAGTTACAATGGGATTACTGACGGGGGAGTTACACTGGGATTACTGACGGGGGATTTACACTGGGATTACTGATGGGGGAGTTACACTGGGATTCCTGACGGGGGAGTTACACTGGGATTACTGACGGGGGACTTACACTGGGATTACTGACAGGGAGTTACACTGGGATTACTGACAGGGGAGTTACACTGGGATTACTGACGGGGGAGTTACACTGGGTTTACTGACGGGGGAGTTACACTGGGTTTACTGACGGGGGAGTTACACTGGGATTACTGACGGGGGAGTTGCACCGGGATTACTGACGGGGGAGTTACACTGGCATTACTGACGGGGGAGTTACACTGGGATTACTGACGGGGGAGTTACACTGGGATTACTGACGGGGGAGTTACACTGGGATTGCTGACGGGGGAGTTACACTGGGATTACTGACGGGGGAGTTACACTGGGTTCACTGACGGGGGAGTTACACTGGGATCGCTGACGGGGGAGTTACACTGGGATTACTGACGGGGGAGTTACACCGGGATTACTGACGGGGGAGTTACACTGGGATTACTGACGGGGGAGTTACACTGTGATTACTGACGGAGTAATTACACTGGGATTACTGACGGGAGAGTTACACTGGGATTACTGACGGGGGAGTTACACTGGGATTACTGACAGGGGAGTTACACTGGGATTACTGACGGGGGAGTTACACTGGGATTACTGACGGGGGAGTTACACTGGGATTACTGACGGGGGAGGTACACTGGGATTACTGACGGGGGAGTTACACTGGGATTACTGACGGGGGAGTTACACTGGGATTACTGACGGAGTAATTGCACTGGGATTACTGACGGGGGAGTTACACTGGGATTACTGCCGGAGGAGTTACACCGGGATTACTGACGGGGGAGTTACACTGGGATTACTGACGGGGGAGTTACACTGGGATTACTGACGGAGTAATTACACTGGGATTACTGACGGGGGAGTTACACTGGGATTACTGACGGGGGAGTTACACTGGGATTACTGACGGAGGAGTTACACTGGGATTACTGACGGGGGAGTTACACTGGGATTACTGACGGAGTAATTACAAAGGGATTACTGACGGGGGAGTTACACTGGGATTACTGACGGAGGAGTTACACTGGGATTACTGACGGGGGAGTTACACTGGGATTACTGACGGGGGAGTTACACTGGGATTACTGACGGGGGAGTTACACTGGGATTACTGACGGAGTAATTACAAAGGGATTACTGACGGGGGAGTTACACTGGGATTACTGACGGAGGAGTTACACTGGGATTACTGATGGGGGAGTTACACTGGGATTACTGGCGGGGGAGTTACACTGGGATTACTGACGGGGGAGTTACACTGGGATTACTGACGGGGGAGTTACACTGGGATTACTGACGGGGGAGTTACACCGGGATTACTGATTGGGGAGTTACACCGGGATTACTGACGGGGGAGTTACACAGGGATTACTGACGGGGGAGTTACACTGGGATTACTGACGGAGTAATTACACTGGGATTACTGACGGGGGAGTTACACTGGGGTTACTGACGGGGGAGTTACACTGGGATTACTGACGGGGGAGTTACACTGGGATTACTGACGGGGGAGTTACACCGGGATTACTGACGGGGGAGTTACACTGGGATTACTGACGGGGGAGTTACACTGGGATTACTGACGCAGGAGTTACACTGGGATTACTGACTGGGGAGTTACACTGGGATTACTGACGGGGGAGTTACACTGGGATTACTGACAGGGGAGTTACACTGGGATTACTGACAGGGGAGTTACACTGGGATTACTGACGGAGGAGTTACACTGGGATTACTGACAGGGGAGTTACACTGGGATTACTGACGGGGGAGTTACACTGGGATTACTGACGGGGGGAGTTACACTGGGATTACTGACGGGGGAGTTACACTGGGATTACTGATGGAGTAATTGCACTGTGATTACTGACGGGGGAGTTACACTGGGATTACTGACGGGGGAGTTACACTGGGATTACTGACGGAGGAGTTACACCGGGATTACTGACGGGGGAGTTACACTGGGATTACTGACGGGGGAGTTACACCGGGATTACGGATGGGGGAGTTACACTGGGATTGCTGATGGGGGAGTTACGCTGGGATTACTGACGGGGGAGTTACACTGTGATTACTGACGGAGTAATTGCACTGGGATTACTGACGGGGGAGTTACACTGGGATTACTGCCGGAGGAGTTACACCGGGATTACTGACGGGGGAGTTACACTGGGATTACTGACGGGGGAGTTACACTGCGATTACTGACGGAGTAATTGCACTGGGATTACTGACGGGAGAGTTACACTGGGATTACTGACGGAGTAATTGCACTGGGATTACTGACGGGGGAGTTACACTGGGATTACTGACGGGGGAGTTACACTGGGATTACTGACGGGGGAGTTACACTGGGATTACTGACGGGGGAGTTACACCGGGATTACTGACGGGGGAGTTACACTGGGATTACTGACGGGGGAGTTACACTTGGATTACTGACGGGGGAGTTACACTGGGATTACTGACGGGGGAGTTGCACTGGGATTACTGACGGGGGAGTTACACTGGGATTACTGACGGGGGAGTTACACTGGGATTACTGACGGGGGAGTTACACAGCGATTACTGACGGGGGAGTTACACTGGGATTCCTGACGGGGGAGATACACTGGGATTACTGACGGGGGAGTTACACCGGGATTACTGACGGGGGAGTTACACTGGGATTACTGACGGGGGAGTTACACCGGGATTACTGACGGGGGAGTTACACTGGGATTACTGACGGGGGAGTTACACTGGGATTACTGACGGGGGAGTTACACTGGGATTACTGACAGGGGAGTTACACTGGGATTACTGACAGGGGAGTTACACTGGGATTACTGACGGAGGAGTTACACTGGGATTACTGACGGGGGAGTTACACTGGGATTACTGACGGGGGGAGTTACACTGGGATTACTGACGGGGGAGTTACACTGGGATTACTGACGGAGTAATTGCACTGGGATTACTGACGGGGGAGTTACACTGGGATTACTGACGGGGGAGTTACACTGGGATTACTGACGGAGGAGTTACACCGGGATTACTGACGGGGGAGTTACACTGGGATTACTGACGGGGGAGTTACACTGGGATTACTGACGGGGGAGTTACACTGGGATTACTGACGGGGGAGTTACACTGGGATTACTGACGGGGGAGTTACACTGGGATTACTGACGGGGGAGTTACACTGGGTTTACTGACGGGGGAGTTACACTGGGATCGCTGACGGGGGAGTTACACTGGGATTACTGACGGGGGAGTTACACCGGGATTACTGACGGGGGAGTTACACTGGGATTACTGACGGGGGAGTTACACTGGGATTACTGATGGGGGAGTTACACCGGGATTACTGACGGGGGAGTTACACTGGGATTACTGACGGGGGAGTTACACTGGGATTACTGACGGAGTAATTACACTGGGATTACTGACGGGGGAGTTACACTGGGATTACTGACGGGGGAGTTACGCTGGGATTACTGACGGGGGAGTTACACTGTGATTACTGACGGAGTAATTGCACTGGGATTACTGACGGGGGAGTTACACTGGGATTACTGCCGGAGGAGTTACACCGGGATTACTGACGGGGGAGTTACACTGGGATTACTGACGGGGGAGTTACACTGTGATTACTGACGGAGTAATTGCACTGGGATTACTGACGGGAGAGTTACACTGGGATTACTGACGGAGTAATTGCACTGGGATTACTGACGGGGGAGTTACACTGGGATTACTGACGGGGGAGTTACACTGGGATTACTGACGGGGGAGTTACACTGGGATTACTGACGGGGGAGTTACACCGGGATTACTGACGGGGGAGTTACACTGGGATTACTGACAGGGGAGTTACACTTGGATTACTGACGGGGGAGTTACACTGGGATTACTGACGGGGGAGTTGCACTGGGATTACTGACGGGGGAGTTACACTGGGATTACTGACGGGGGAGTTACACTGGGATTACTGACGGGGGAGTTACACCGCGATTACTGACGGGGGAGTTACACTGGGATTCCTGACGGGGGAGATACACTGGGATTACTGACGGGGGAGTTACACCGGGATTACTGACGGGGGAGTTACACTGGGATTACTGACGGGGGAGTTACACCGGGATTACTGACGGGGGAGTTACACTGGGATTACTGACGGGGGAGTTACACTGGGATTACTGACGGGGGAGTTACACTGGGATTACTGACAGGGGAGTTACACTGGGATTACTGACAGGGGAGTTACACTGGGATTACTGACGGAGGAGTTACACTGGGATTACTGACGGGGGGAGTTACACTGGGATTACTGACGGGGGAGTTACACTGGGATTACTGACGGGGGAGTTACACTGGGATTACTGACGGGGGAGTTACACTGGGATTACTGACGGGGGGAGTTACACTGGGATTACTGACGGGGGAGTTACACTGGGATTACTGACGGAGTAATTGCACTGGGATTACTGACGGGGGAGTTACACTGGGATTACTGACGGGGGAGTTACACTGGGATTACTGACGGAGGAGTTACACCGGGATTACTGACGGGGGAGTTACACTGGGATTACTGACGGGGGAGTTACACTGGGATTACTGACGGGGGAGTTACACTGGGATTACTGACGGGGGAGTTACACTGGGATTACTGACGGGGGAGTTACACTGGGATTACTGACGGGGGAGTTACACTGGGTTTACTGACGGGGGAGTTACACTGGGATCGCTGACGGGGGAGTTACACTGGGATTACTGACGGGGGAGTTACACCGGGATTACTGACGGGGGAGTTACACTGGGATTACTGACGGGGGAGTTACACTGGGATTACTGATGGGGGAGTTACACCGGGATTACTGACGGGGGAGTTACACTGGGATTACTGACGGGGGAGTTACACTGGGATTACTGACGGAGTAATTACACTGGGATTACTGACGGGGGAGTTACACTGGGATTACTGACGGGGGAGTTACACTGGGATTACTGACGGGGGAGTTACACCGGGATTACTGACGGGGGAGTTACACTGGGATTACTGCCGGAGGAGTTACACCGGGATTACTGACGGGGGAGTTACACTGGGATTACTGACGGGGGAGTTACACTGTGATTACTGACGGAGTAATTGCACTGGGATTACTGACGGGAGAGTTACACTGGGATTACTGACGGAGTAATTGCACTGGGATTACTGACGGGGGAGTTACACTGGGATTACTGACGGGGGAGTTACACTGGGATTACTGACGGGGGAGTTACACTGGGATTACTGACGGGGGAGTTACACTGGGATTACTGACGGGGGAGTTACACCGGGATTACTGACGGGGGAGTTACACTGGGATTACTGACGGGGGAGTTACACTTGGATTACTGACGGGGGAGTTACACTGGGATTACTGACGGGGGAGTTGCACTGGGATTACTGACGGGGGAGTTACACTGGGATTACTGACGGGGGAGTTACACTGGGATTACTGACGGGGGAGTTACACAGCGATTACTGACGGGGGAGTTACACTGGGATTCCTGACGGGGGAGATACACTGGGATTACTGACGGGGGAGTTACACCGGGATTACTGACGGGGGAGTTACACTGGGATTACTGACGGGGGAGTTACACCGGGATTACTGACGGGGGAGTTACACTGGGATTACTGACGGGGGAGTTACACTGGGATTACTGACGGGGGAGTTACACTGGGATTACTGACAGGGGAGTTACACTGGGATTACTGACAGGGGAGTTACACTGGGATTACTGACGGAGGAGTTACACTGGGATTACTGACGGGGGAGTTACACTGGGATTACTGACGGGGGGAGTTACACTGGGATTACTGACGGGGGAGTTACACTGGGATTACTGACGGAGTAATTGCACTGGGATTACTGACGGGGGAGTTACACTGGGATTACTGACGGGGGAGTTACACTGGGATTACTGACGGAGGAGTTACACCGGGATTACTGACGGGGGAGTTACACTGGGATTACTGACGGGGGAGTTACACTGGGATTACTGACGGGGGAGTTACACTGGGATTACTGACGGGGGAGTTACACTGGGATTACTGACGGGGGAGTTACACTGGGATTACTGACGGGGGAGTTACACTGGGTTTACTGACGGGGGAGTTACACTGGGATCGCTGACGGGGGAGTTACACTGGGATTACTGACGGGGGAGTTACACCGGGATTACTGACGGGGGAGTTACACTGGGATTACTGACGGGGGAGTTACACTGGGATTACTGATGGGGGAGTTACACCGGGATTGCTGACGGGGGAGTTACACTGGGATTACTGACGGGGGAGTTACACTGGGATTACTGACGGAGTAATTACACTGGGATTACTGACGGGGGAGTTACGCTGGGATTACTGACGGGGGAGTTACACTGTGATTACTGACGGAGTAATTGCACTGGGATTACTGACGGGGGAGTTACACTGGGATTACTGCCGGAGGAGTTACACCGGGATTACTGACGGGGGAGTTACACTGGGATTACTGACGGGGGAGTTACACTGTGATTACTGACGGAGTAATTGCACTGGGATTACTGACGGGAGAGTTACACTGGGATTACGGACGGAGTAATTGCACTGGGATTACTGACGGGGGAGTTACACTGGGATTACTGACGGGGGAGTTACACTGGGATTACTGACGGGGGAGTTACACTGGGATTACTGACGGGGGAGTTACACCGGGATTACTGACGGGGGAGTTACACTGGGATTACTGACGGGGGAGTTACACTTGGATTACTGACGGGGGAGTTACACTGGGATTACTGACGGGGGAGTTGCACTGGGATTACTGACGGGGGAGTTACACTGGGATTACTGACGGGGGAGTTACACTGGGATTACTGACGGGGGAGTTACACCGCGATTACTGACGGGGGAGTTACACTGGGATTCCTGACGGGGGAGATACACTGGGATTACTGACGGGGGAGTTACACCGGGATTACTGACGGGGGAGTTACACTGGGATTACTGACGGGGGAGTTACACCGGGATTACTGACGGGGGAGTTACACTGGGATTACTGACGGGGGAGTTACACTGGGATTACTGACGGGGGAGTTACACTGGGATTACTGACAGGGGAGTTACACTGGGATTACTGACAGGGGAGTTACACTGGGATTACTGACGGAGGAGTTACACTGGGATTACTGACGGGGGAGTTACACTGGGATTACTGACGGGGGGAGTTACACTGGGATTACTGACGGGGGAGTTACACTGGGATTACTGACGGAGTAATTGCACTGGGATTACTGACGGGGGAGTTACACTGGGATTACTGACGGGGGAGTTACACTGGGATTACTGACGGAGGAGTTACACCGGGATTACTGACGGGGGAGTTACACTGGGATTACTGACGGGGGAGTTACACTGGGATTACTGACGGGGGAGTTACACTGGGATTACTGACGGGGGAGTTACACTGGGATTACTGACGGGGGAGTTACACTGGGATTACTGACGGGGGAGTTACACTGGGTTTACTGACGGGGGAGTTACACTGGGATCGCTGACGGGGGAGTTACACTGGGATTACTGACGGGGGAGTTACACCGGGATTACTGACGGGGGAGTTACACTGGGATTACTGACGGGGGAGTTACACTGGGATTACTGATGGGGGAGTTACACCGGGATTACTGACGGGGGAGTTACACTGGGATTACTGACGGGGGAGTTACACTGGGATTACTGACGGAGTAATTACACTGGGATTACTGACGGGGGAGTTACACTGGGATTACTGACGGGGGAGTTACACTGGGATTACTGACGGGGGAGTTACACTGGGATTACTGACGGGGGAGTTACACCGGGATTACTGACGGGGGAGTTACACTGGGATTACTGACGGGGGAGTTACACTGGGATTACTGACGGAGGAGATCCACTGGGATTACTGACAGGGGAGTTACACTGGGATTACTGACGGGGGAGTTACACTGGGATTACTGACAGGGGAGTTACACTGGGATTACTGACAGGGGAGTTACACTGGGATTACTGACGGAGGAGTTACACTGGGATTACTGACGGGGGAGTTACACTGGGATTACTGACGGGGGGAGTTACACTGGGATTACTGACGGGGGAGTTACACTGGGATTACTGACGGAGTAATTGCACTGGGATTACTGACGGGGGAGTTACACTGGGATTACTGACGGGGGAGTTACACTGGGATTCCTGACGGAGGAGTTACACCGGGATTACTGACGGGGGAGTTACACTGGGATTACTGACGGGGGAGTTACACTGGGATTACTGACGGGGGAGTTACACTGGGATTACTGACGGGGGAGTTACACCGGGATTACGGACGGGGGAGTTACACTGGGATTACTGATGGGGGAGTTACACTGGGATTACTGACGGGGGAGTTACACTGTGATTACTGACGGAGTAATTGCACTGGGATTACTGACGGGAGAGTTACACTGGGATTACTGACGGGGGAGTTACACTGGGATTACTGACAGGGGAGTTACACTGGGATTACTGACGGGGGAGTTACACTGGGATTACTGACGGGGGAGTTACACTGGGGTTACTGACGGGGGAGGTACACTGGGATTACTGACGGGGGAGTTACACTGGGATTACTGACGGGGGAGTTACACTGGGATTACTGACAGAGTAATTGCACTGGGATTACTGACGGGGGAGTTACACTGGGATTACTGACGGAGGAGTTACACCGGGATTACTGACGGGGGAGTTACACTGGGATTACTGACGGAGGAGTTACACTGTGATTACTGACGGAGTAATTGCACTGGGATTACTGACGGGAGAGTTACACTGGGATTACAGACGGGGGAGTTACACTGGCATAACTGACGGGGGAGTTACACTGGGTTTACTGATGGGGGAGTTACACTGGGATCGCTGACAGGGGAGTTACACTGGGATTACTGACGGGGGAGTTACACCGGGATTACTGACGGGGGAGTTACACTGGGATTACTGATGGGGGAGTTACACTGGGATTACTGACGGGGGAGTTACACTGGGATTACTGACGGAGTAATTACACTGGGATTGCTGACGGAGTAATTGCACTGGGATTACTGACGGGAGAGTTACACTGGGATTACTGACGGGGGAGTTACACTGGGATTACTGACGGGGGAGTTACACTGGGTTTACTGACGGGGGAGTTACACTGGGATCGCTGACGGGGGAGTTACACTGGGATTACTGACGGGGGAGTTACACCGGGATTACTGATGGGGGAGTTACACTGGGATTACTGACGGGGGAGTTACACTGGGATTACTGACGGAGTAATTACACTGGGATTGCTGACGGGGGAGTTACACTGGGATTACTGACGGGGGAGTTACACCGGGATTACTGACGGGGGAGTTACACCGGGATTACTGACGGGGGAGTTACACTGGGATTACTGACGGGGAGTTACACTGGGATTACTGACGGGGGAGTTACACTGGGATTACTGACGGGGGAGTTACACTGGGATTACTGACGGAGGAGTTACACTGGGATTACTGACGGGGGAGTTACACTGGGATTACTGACAAGGGAGTTACACTGGGATTACTGACAAGGGAGTTACACTGGGATTACTGACGGGGGAGTTACACTGGGATTACTGACGGGGGAGTTACACCGGGATTACTGACGGGGGAGTTACGCCGGGATTACTGACGGGGGAGTTACACTGGGATTACTGACGGGGGAGTTACACTGGGATTACTGACGGGGGAGTTACACTGGGATTACTGACGGGGGAGTTACACTGGGATTACTGACGGGGGAGTTACACTGGGATTACTGACGGGGGAGTTACACTGGGATTACTGACGGAGTAATTACACTGGGATTACTGACGGGGGAGTTACACTGGGATTACTGACGGGGGAGTTACACTGGGATTACTGACGGGGGAGTTACACTGGGATTACTGACGGGGGAGTTACACTGGGATTACTGACGGGGGAGTTACACTGGGATTACTGACGGGGGAGTTACACTGGGATTTCTGACGGGGGAGTTACACTTGGATTACTGACGGGGGAGTTGCACTGGGATTACTGACGGGGGAGTTACACTGGGATTACTGATGGGGGAGTTACACTGGGATTACTAACGGGGGAGTTACACTGGGATTACTGACGGGGGAGTTTCACTGGGATTACTGACGGGGGAGTTACACTGGGATTACTGACGGGGGAGTTACACTGGGATTACTGACGGGGGAGTTACACTGGGATTACTGACGGGGGAGTTACACCGGGATTACTGACGGGGGAGTTACACTGGGATTACTGACGGGGGAGTTACACTGGGATTACTGACGGGGGAGTTACACTGGGATTTCTGACGGAGGAGTAACACTGGGATTACTGACGGGGGAGTTACACCGGGATTACTGACGGGGGAGTTACACTGGGATTACTGACGGAGGAGTAACACTGGGATTACTGACGGGGGAGTTACACTGGGATTTCTGACGGGGGAGTTACACTTGGATTACTGACGGGGGAGTTGCACTGGGATTACTGACGGGGGAGTTACACTGGGATTACTGATGGGGGAGTTACACTGGGATTACTAACGGGGGAGTTACACTGGGATTACTGACGGGGGAGTTTCACTGGGATTACTGACGGGGGAGTTACACTGGGATTACTGACGGGGGAGTTACACTGGGATTACTGACGGGGGAGTTACACTGGGATTACTGACGGGGGAGTTACACCGGGATTACTGACGGGGGAGTTACACCGGGATTCCTGACGGGGGAGTTACACTGGGATTCCTGACGGGGGAGATACACTGGGATTACTGACGGGGGAGTTACACTGGGATTACTGACGGGGGAGTTACACTGGGATTACTGACGGGGGAGTTACACTGGGATTACTGACGGGGGAGTTACACTGGGATTACTGACGGGGGAGTTACACTGGGATTACTGACGGAGGAGTTACACTGGGATTAATGACGGAGGAGTTACACTGGGATTACTGACGGGGGAGTTACACTGGGATTACTGATGGGGGAGTTACACTGGGATAACTGACGGAGGAGTTACACTGGGATTACTGATGGGGGAGTTACACTGGGATTACTGACGGAGGAGTTACACTGGGATTACTGACGGAGGAGTTACACTGGGATTACTGACGGAGGAGTTACACTGGGATTACTGACGGAGGAGTTACACTGGGATTACTGACGGGGAGTTACACTAGGATTACTGACGGGGGAGTTACACTGGGATTACTGACGGGGGAGTTACACCGGGATTACTGACAGGGGAGTTACACTGGGATTACTGACGGGCGAGTTACACTGGGATTACTGACGGGGGAGTTACACTGGGATTACTGACAGGGGAGTTACACTGGGATTACTGACGGGGGAGTTACACTTGGATTACTGACTGGGGAGTTACACTGGGATTACTGACGGGGGAGGTACACTGGGATTACTGACGGGGGTGTTACACTGGGATTACTGACGGGGGAGTTACACTGGGATTACTGACGGAGTAATTGCACTGGGATTACTGACGGAGGAGCTACACTGTGATTACTGACGGAGGAGTTACACCGGGATTACTGACGGGGGAGTTACACTGGGATTACTGACGGGGGAGTTACACTGGGATTACTGACGGGGGAGTTACACTGGGATTACTGACGGGGGACTTACAGTGGGATTACTGACGGGGGAGTTACACTGGGATTACTGACGGGGGAGTTACACTGGGATTACTGACGGGGGACTTACATTGGGATTACTGACGGGGGAGTTACACTGGGATTACTGACGGAGTAATTACAAAGGGATTACTGACGGGGGAGTTACACTGGGATTACTGACGGAGGAGTTACACTGGGATTACTGACGGGGGAGTTACACTGGGATTACTGACGGGGGAGTTACACTGGGATTACTGACGGGGGAGTTACACTGGGATTACTGACGGAGTAATTACAAAGGGATTACTGACGGGGGAGTTACACTGGGATTACTGACGGAGGAGTTACACTGGGATTACTGATGGGGGAGTTACACTGGGATTACTGGCGGGGGAGTTACACTGGGATTACTGACGGGGGAGTTACACTGGGATTACTGACGGGGGAGTTACACTGGGATTACTGACGGGGGAGTTACACTGGGATTACTGATGGGGGAGTTACACCGGGATTACTGACGGGGGAGTTACACTGGGATTACTGACGGGGGAGTTACACTGGGATTACTGACGGAGTAATTACACTGGGATTACTGACGGGGGAGTTCCACTGGGGTTACTGACGGGGGAGTTACACTGGGATTACTGACGGGGGAGTTACACTGGGATTACTGACGGGGGAGTTACACCGGGATTACTGACGGGGGAGTTACACTGGGATTACTGACGGGGGAGTTACACTGGGATTACTGACGCAGGAGTTACACTGGGATTACTGACAGGGGAGTTACACTGGGATTACTGACGGGGGAGTTACACTGGGATTACTGACAGGGGAGTTACACTGGGATTACTGACAGGGGAGTTACACTGGGATTACTGACGGAGGAGTTACACTGGGATTACTGACAGGGGAGTTACACTGGGATTACTGACGGGGGAGTTACACTGGAATTACTGACGGGGGGAGTTACACTGGGATTACTGACGGGGGAGTTACACTGGGATTACTGATGGAGTAATTGCACTGGGATTACTGACGGGGGAGTTACACTGGGATTACTGACGGGGGAGTTACACTGGGATTACTGACGGAGGAGTTACACCGGGATTACTGACGGGGGAGTTACACTGGGATTACTGACGGGGGAGTTACACCGGGATTACGGATGGGGGAGTTACACTGGGATTACTGATGGGGGAGTTACACTGGGATTACTGACGGGGGAGTTACACTGTGATTACTGACGGAGTAATTGCACTGGGATTACTGACGGGAGAGTTACACTGGGATTACTGACGGGGGAGTTACACTGGGATTACTGACAGGGGAGTTACACTGGGATTACTGACGGGGGAGTTACACTGGGATTACTGACGGGGGAGTTACACTGGGATTACTGACGGGGGAGGTACACTGGGATTACTGACGGGGGAGTTACACTGGGATTACTGACGGGGGAGTTACACTGGGATTACTGACGGAGTAATTGCACTGGGATTACTGACGGGGGAGTTACACTGGGATTACTGACGGGGGAGTTAAACTGGGATTACTGACGGGGGAGTTACACTGGGATTACTGACGGGGGAGTTACACTGGGATTACTGACGGGGGAGTTACACCGCGATTACTGACGGGGGAGTTACACTGGGATTCCTGACGGGGGAGATACACTGGGATTACTGACGGGGGAGTTACACCGGGATTACTGACGGGGGAGTTACACTGGGATTACTGACGGGGGAGTTACACCGGGATTACTGACGGGGGAGTTACACTGGGATTACTGACGGGGGAGTTACACTGGGATTACTGACGGGGGAGTTACACTGGGATTACTGACGGGAGAGTTACACTGGGATTACTGACGGGGGAGTTACACTGGGATTACTGACGGGGGAGTTACACTGGGATTACTGACGGAGGAGTGACACTGTGATTACTGACGGGGGAGTTACACTGGGATTACGGACAGGGGAGTTACACTGGGATTACTGACGGGGGAGTTACACTGGGATTACTGACGGGAGAGTTACACTGGGATTACTGACGGAGGAGTTACTCTGGGATTACTGACGGGGGAGTTACACTGGGATTACTGACGGGAGAGTTACACTGGGATTACTGACGGGGGAGTTACACTGGGATTACTGACGGGGGAGTTACACTGGGATTACTGACGGAGGAGTGACACTGTGATTACTGACGGGGGAGTTACACTGGGATTACGGACAGGGGAGTTACACTGGGATTACTGACGGGGGAGTTACACCGGGATTACTGACGGGGGAGTTACACTGGGATTACTGACGGGGGAGTTACACTGGGATTACTGACGGGGGAGTTACACTGGGATTACTGACGGGAGAGTTACACTGGGATTACTGACGGGGGAGTTACACTGGGATTACTGACGGGGGAGTTACACTGGGATTACTGACGGAGGAGTGACACTGTGATTACTGACGGGGGAGTTACACTGGGATTACGGACAGGTGAGTTACACTGGGATTACTGACGGGGGAGTTACACTGGGATTACTGACGGGGGAGTTACACTGGGATTACTGACGGGAGAGTTACACTGGGATTACTGACGGAGGAGTTACTCTGGGATTACTGACGGGGGAGTTACACTGGGATTACTGACGGGGGAGTTACACTGGGATTACTGACGGGGGAGTTACACTGGGATTACTGACGGGGGAGTTACACTGGGATTACTGACGGGGGAGTTACACTGGGATTACTGACGGGGGAGTTACACTGGGATCACTGACGGGGGAGTTACACTGGGATTACTGACGGGGGAGTTACACTGGGATTACTGACGAGGGAGTTACACTGGGATTACTGACGGGGGAGTTACACTGGGATTACTGACGGGGGAGTTACACTGGGATTACTGACGGGGGAGTTACACTGGGATTACTGACGGGGGAGTTACACTGGGATTACTGACAGGGGAGTTACACTGGGATTACTGACGGGGGAGTTACACCGGGATTACTGACAGGGTAGTTATACTGGGATTACTGACGGGCGAGTTACACTGGGATTACTGACGGGGGAGTTACACTGGGATTACTGACAGGGGAGTTACACTGGGATTACTGACGGGGGAGTTACACTAGGATTACTGACGGGGGAGTTGCACTGGGATTACTGACGGGGGAGGTATACTGGGATTACTGACGGGGGTGTTACACTGGGATTACTGACGGGGGAGTTACACTGGGATTACTGACGGAGTAATTGCACTGGGATTACTGACGGGGGAGTTACACTGGGATTACTGACGGAGGAGTTACACCGGGATTACTGACGGGGGAGTTACACTGGGATTACTGACGGGGGAGTTACACTGGGATTACTGACGGGGGAGTTACACTGGGATTACTGACGGGGGACTTACAGTGGGATTACTGACGGGGGAGTTACACTGGGATTACTGACGGGGGAGTTACACTGGGATTACTGACGGGGGAGTTACACTGGGATTACTGACGGGGGAGTTACACTGGGATTACTGACGGGGAGTTACACTGGGATTACTGACGGGGAGTTACACTGGGATTACTGACGGGGGAGTTACACTGGGATTACTGACGGGGGAGTTACACTGGGATTACTGACAGGGGAGTTACACTGGGATTACTGACGGGGGAGTTACACTGGGATTACTGACAGGGGAGTTACACCGGGATTACTGACGGGGGAGTTACACTGGGTTTACTGACGGGGGAGTTACACTGGGTTTACTGACGGGGGAGTTACACTGGGATTACTGACGGGGGAGTTACACTGGGATTACTGACGGGGGAGTTACACTGGGATTACTGACGGGGGAGTTACACTGGGATTACTGACGGGGGAGTTACACTGGGATTACTGACGGAGGAGTTACACTGGGATTACTGACGGGGGAGTTACACTGGGATTACTGACGGGGCAGTTACACTGGGATTACTGACGGGGGAGTTACACTGGGATTACTGACGGGGGAGTTACACTGGGATTACTGACGGGGGAGTTACACTGGGATTACTGACGGGTGAGTTCCACTGGGATTACTGACGGGGGAGTTACACTGGGATTACTGACGGGGGAGTTACACTGGGATTACTGACGGGGGAGTTACACTGGGATTACTGACGGGGGAGTTACACCGGGATTACTGACGGGGGAGTTACACTGGGATTACTGACGGGGGAGTTACACTGGGATTACTGACGGGGGAGTTACACTGGGATTACTGACGGGGGAGTTACACTGGGATTACTGACGGGGGAGTTACACTGGGATTACTGATGGGGGAGTTACACCGGGATTACGGACGGGGGAGTTACACTGGGATTACTGATGGGGGAGTTACACTGGGATTACTGACGGGGGAGTTACACTGTGATTACTGACGGAGTAATTGCACTGGGATTACTGACGGGAGAGTTACACTGGGATTACTGACGGGGGAGTTACACTGGGATTACTGACAGGGGAGTTACACTGGGATTACTGACGGGGGAGTTACACTGGGATTACTGACGGGGGAGTTACACTGGGGTTACTGACGGGGGAGGTACACTGGGATTACTGATGGGGGAGTTACACTGGGATTACTGACGGGGGAGTTACACTGGGATTACTGACAGAGTAATTGCACTGGGATTACTGACGGGGGAGTTACACTGGGATTACTGACGGAGGAGTTACACCGGGATTACTGACGGGGGAGTTACACTGGGATTACTGACGGAGGAGTTACACTGTGATTACTGACGGAGTAATTGCACTGGGATTACTGACGGGAGAGTTACACTGGGATTACTGACGGGGGAGTTACACTGGCATAACTGACGGGGGAGTTACACTGGGTTTACTGATGGGGGAGTTACACTGGGATCGCTGACAGGGGAGTTACACTGGGATTACTGACGGGGGAGTTACACCGGGATTACTGACGGGGGAGTTACACTGGGATTACTGACGGAGTAATTGCACTGGGATTACTGACGGGAGAGTTACACTGGGATTACTGACGGGGGAGTTACACTGGGATTACTGACGGGGGAGTTACACTGGGTTTACTGACAGGGGAGTTACACTGGGATCGCTGACGGGGGAGTTACACTGGGATTACTGACGGGGGAGTTACACCGGGATTACTGACGGGGGAGTTACACTGGGATTACTGACGGGGGAGTTACACTGGGATTACTGACGGAGTAATTACACTGGGATTACTGACGGGGGAGTTACACTGGGATTACTGACGGGGGAGTTACACTGGGATGGCTGACGGGGGAGTTACACTGGGATTACTGACGGGGGAGTTACACCGGGATTACTGACGGGGGAGTTACACCGGGATTACTGACGGGGGAGTTACACTGGGATTACTGACGGGGAGTTACACTGGGATTACTGACGGGGGAGTTACACTGGGATTACTGACGGGGGAGTTACACTGGGATTACTGACGGAGGAGTTACACTGGGATTACTGACGGGGGAGTTACACTGGGATTACTGACAAGGGAGTTACACTGGGATTACTGACAAGGGAGTTACACTGGGATTACTGACGGGGGAGTTACACTGGGATTACTGACGGGGGAGTTACACTGGGATTACTGACGGGGGAGTTACACTGGGATTACTGACGGGGGAGTTACACCGGGATTACTGACGGGGGAGTTACGCCGGGATTACTGACGGGGGAGTTACACTGGGATTACTGACGGGGGAGTTACACTGGGATTACTGACGGGGGAGTTACACTGGGATTACTGACGGGGGAGTTACACTGAGATTACTGACGGGGGAGTTATACTGGGATTACTGACGGGGGAGTTACACTGGGATTACTGACGGAGTAATTACACTGGGATTACTGACAGGGGAGTTACACTGGGATTACTGACGGGGGAGTTACACTGGGATTACTGACGGGGGAGTTACACTGGGATTACTGACGGGGGAGTTACACTGGGATTACTGACGGGGGAGTTACACTGGGATTACTGACGGGGGAGTTACACTGGGATTTCTGACGGGGGAGTTACACTTGGATTACTGACGGGGGAGTTGCACTGGGATTACTGACGGGGGAGTTACACTGGGATTACTGACGGGGGAGTTACACTGGGATTACTGACGGGGGAGTTACACTGGGATTACTGACGGGGGAGTTACACTGGGATTACTGACGGGGGAGTTACACTGGGATTACTGACGGGGGAGTTACACTGGGATTACTGACGGGGGAGTTACACCGGGATTACTGACGGGGGAGTTACACCGGGATTCCTGACGGGGGAGTTACACTGGGATTCCTGACGGGGGAGATACACTGGGATTACTGACGGGGGAGTTACACTGGGATTACTGACGGGGGAGTTACACTGGGATTACTGACGGGGGAGTTACACTGGGATTACTGACGGGGGAGTTACACTGGGATTACTGACGGGGGAGTTACACTGGGATTACTGACGGAGGAGTTACACGGGGATTACTGACGGAGGAGTTACACTGGGATTACTGACGGGGGAGTTACACTGGGATTACTGATGGGGGAGTTACACTGGGATAACTGACGGAGGAGTTACACTGGGATTACTGATGGGGGAGTTACACTGGGATTACTGACGGAGGAGTTACACTGGGATTACTGACGGAGGAGTTACACTGGGATTACTGACGGGGAGTTACACTAGGATTACTGACGGGGGAGTTACACTGGGATTACTGACGGGGGAGTTACACTGGGATTACTGACGCAGGAGTTACACTGGGATTACTGACAGGGGAGTTACACTGGGATTACTGACGGGGGAGTTACACTGGGATTACTGACAGGGGAGTTACACTGGGATTACTGACAGGGGAGTTACACTGGGATTACTGACGGAGGAGTTACACTGGGATTACTGACAGGGGAGTTACACTGGGATTACTGACGGGGGAGTTACACTGGAATTACTGACGGGGGGAGTTACACTGGGATTACTGACGGGGGAGTTACACTGGGATTACTGATGGAGTAATTGCACTGGGATTACTGACGGGGGAGTTACACTGGGATTACTGACGGGGGAGTTACACTGGGATTACTGACGGAGGAGTTACACCGGGATTACTGACGGGGGAGTTACACTGGGATTACTGACGGGGGAGTTACACCGGGATTACGGATGGGGGAGTTACACTGGGATTACTGATGGGGGAGTTACACTGGGATTACTGACGGGGGAGTTACACTGTGATTACTGACGGAGTAATTGCACTGGGATTACTGACGGGAGAGTTACACTGGGATTACTGACGGGGGAGTTACACTGGGATTACTGACAGGGGAGTTACACTGGGATTACTGACGGGGGAGTTACACTGGGATTACTGACGGGGGAGTTACACTGGGATTACTGACGGGGGAGGTACACTGGGATTACTGACGGGGGAGTTACACTGGGATTACTGACGGGGGAGTTACACTGGGATTACTGACGGAGTAATTGCACTGGGATTACTGACGGGGGAGTTACACTGGGATTACTGACGGGGGAGTTAAACTGGGATTACTGACGGGGGAGTTACACTGGGATTACTGACGGGGGAGTTACACTGGGATTACTGACGGGGGAGTTACACCGCGATTACTGACGGGGGAGTTACACTGGGATTCCTGACGGGGGAGATACACTGGGATTACTGACGGGGGAGTTACACCGGGATTACTGACGGGGGAGTTACACTGGGATTACTGACGGGGGAGTTACACCGGGATTACTGACGGGGGAGTTACACTGGGATTACTGACGGGGGAGTTACACTGGGATTACTGACGGGGGAGTTACACTGGGATTACTGACGGGAGAGTTACACTGGGATTACTGACGGGGGAGTTACACTGGGATTACTGACGGGGGAGTTACACTGGGATTACTGACGGAGGAGTGACACTGTGATTACTGACGGGGGAGTTACACTGGGATTACGGACAGGGGAGTTACACTGGGATTACTGACGGGGGAGTTACACTGGGATTACTGACGGGAGAGTTACACTGGGATTACTGACGGAGGAGTTACTCTGGGATTACTGACGGGGGAGTTACACTGGGATTACTGACGGGAGAGTTACACTGGGATTACTGACGGGGGAGTTACACTGGGATTACTGACGGGGGAGTTACACTGGGATTACTGACGGAGGAGTGACACTGTGATTACTGACGGGGGAGTTACACTGGGATTACGGACAGGGGAGTTACACTGGGATTACTGACGGGGGAGTTACACCGGGATTACTGACGGGGGAGTTACACTGGGATTACTGACGGGGGAGTTACACTGGGATTACTGACGGGGGAGTTACACTGGGATTACTGACGGGAGAGTTACACTGGGATTACTGACGGGGGAGTTACACTGGGATTACTGACGGGGGAGTTACACTGGGATTACTGACGGAGGAGTGACACTGTGATTACTGACGGGGGAGTTACACTGGGATTACGGACAGGTGAGTTACACTGGGATTACTGACGGGGGAGTTACACTGGGATTACTGACGGGGGAGTTACACTGGGATTACTGACGGGAGAGTTACACTGGGATTACTGACGGAGGAGTTACTCTGGGATTACTGACGGGGGAGTTACACTGGGATTACTGACGGGGGAGTTACACTGGGATTACTGACGGGGGAGTTACACTGGGATTACTGACGGGGGAGTTACACTGGGATTACTGACGGGGGAGTTACACTGGGATTACTGACGGGGGAGTTACACTGGGATCACTGACGGGGGAGTTACACTGGGATTACTGACGGGGGAGTTACACTGGGATTACTGACGAGGGAGTTACACTGGGATTACTGACGGGGGAGTTACACTGGGATTACTGACGGGGGAGTTACACTGGGATTACTGACGGGGGAGTTACACTGGGATTACTGACGGGGGAGTTACACTGGGATTACTGACAGGGGAGTTACACTGGGATTACTGACGGGGGAGTTACACCGGGATTACTGACAGGGTAGTTATACTGGGATTACTGACGGGCGAGTTACACTGGGATTACTGACGGGGGAGTTACACTGGGATTACTGACAGGGGAGTTACACTGGGATTACTGACGGGGGAGTTACACTAGGATTACTGACGGGGGAGTTGCACTGGGATTACTGACGGGGGAGGTATACTGGGATTACTGACGGGGGTGTTACACTGGGATTACTGACGGGGGAGTTACACTGGGATTACTGACGGAGTAATTGCACTGGGATTACTGACGGGGGAGTTACACTGGGATTACTGACGGAGGAGTTACACCGGGATTACTGACGGGGGAGTTACACTGGGATTACTGACGGGGGAGTTACACTGGGATTACTGACGGGGGAGTTACACTGGGATTACTGACGGGGGACTTACAGTGGGATTACTGACGGGGGAGTTACACTGGGATTACTGACGGGGGAGTTACACTGGGATTACTGACGGGGGAGTTACACTGGGATTACTGACGGGGGAGTTACACTGGGATTACTGACGGGGAGTTACACTGGGATTACTGACGGGGGAGTTACACTGGGATTACTGACGGGGGAGTTACACTGGGATTACTGACAGGGGAGTTACACTGGGATTACTGACGGGGGAGTTACACTGGGATTACTGACAGGGGAGTTACACCGGGATTACTGACGGGGGAGTTACACTGGGTTTACTGACGGGGGAGTTACACTGGGTTTACTGACGGGGGAGTTACACTGGGATTACTGACGGGGGAGTTACACTGGGATTACTGACGGGGGAGTTACACTGGGATTACTGACGGGGGAGTTACACTGGGATTACTGACGGGGGAGTTACACTGGGATTACTGACGGAGGAGTTACACTGGGATTACTGACGGGGGAGTTACACTGGGATTACTGACGGGGCAGTTACACTGGGATTACTGACGGGGGAGTTACACTGGGATTACTGACGGGGGAGTTACACTGGGATTACTGACGGGGGAGTTACACTGGGATTACTGACGGGTGAGTTCCACTGGGATTACTGACGGGGGAGTTACACTGGGATTACTGACGGGGGAGTTACACTGGGATTACTGACGGGGGAGTTACACTGGGATTACTGACGGGGGAGTTACACCGGGATTACTGACGGGGGAGTTACACTGGGATTACTGACGGGGGAGTTACACTGGGATTACTGACGGGGGAGTTACACTGGGATTACTGACGGGGGAGTTACACTGGGATTACTGACGGGGGAGTTACACTGGGATTACTGATGGGGGAGTTACACCGGGATTACGGACGGGGGAGTTACACTGGGATTACTGATGGGGGAGTTACACTGGGATTACTGACGGGGGAGTTACACTGTGATTACTGACGGAGTAATTGCACTGGGATTACTGACGGGAGAGTTACACTGGGATTACTGACGGGGGAGTTACACTGGGATTACTGACAGGGGAGTTACACTGGGATTACTGACGGGGGAGTTACACTGGGATTACTGACGGGGGAGTTACACTGGGGTTACTGACGGGGGAGGTACACTGGGATTACTGATGGGGGAGTTACACTGGGATTACTGACGGGGGAGTTACACTGGGATTACTGACAGAGTAATTGCACTGGGATTACTGACGGGGGAGTTACACTGGGATTACTGACGGAGGAGTTACACCGGGATTACTGACGGGGGAGTTACACTGGGATTACTGACGGAGGAGTTACACTGTGATTACTGACGGAGTAATTGCACTGGGATTACTGACGGGAGAGTTACACTGGGATTACTGACGGGGGAGTTACACTGGCATAACTGACGGGGGAGTTACACTGGGTTTACTGATGGGGGAGTTACACTGGGATCGCTGACAGGGGAGTTACACTGGGATTACTGACGGGGGAGTTACACCGGGATTACTGACGGGGGAGTTACACTGGGATTACTGACGGAGTAATTGCACTGGGATTACTGACGGGAGAGTTACACTGGGATTACTGACGGGGGAGTTACACTGGGATTACTGACGGGGGAGTTACACTGGGTTTACTGACAGGGGAGTTACACTGGGATCGCTGACGGGGGAGTTACACTGGGATTACTGACGGGGGAGTTACACCGGGATTACTGACGGGGGAGTTACACTGGGATTACTGACGGGGGAGTTACACTGGGATTACTGACGGAGTAATTACACTGGGATTACTGACGGGGGAGTTACACTGGGATTACTGACGGGGGAGTTACACTGGGATGGCTGACGGGGGAGTTACACTGGGATTACTGACGGGGGAGTTACACCGGGATTACTGACGGGGGAGTTACACCGGGATTACTGACGGGGGAGTTACACTGGGATTACTGACGGGGAGTTACACTGGGATTACTGACGGGGGAGTTACACTGGGATTACTGACGGGGGAGTTACACTGGGATTACTGACGGAGGAGTTACACTGGGATTACTGACGGGGGAGTTACACTGGGATTACTGACAAGGGAGTTACACTGGGATTACTGACAAGGGAGTTACACTGGGATTACTGACGGGGGAGTTACACTGGGATTACTGACGGGGGAGTTACACTGGGATTACTGACGGGGGAGTTACACTGGGATTACTGACGGGGGAGTTACACCGGGATTACTGACGGGGGAGTTACGCCGGGATTACTGACGGGGGAGTTACACTGGGATTACTGACGGGGGAGTTACACTGGGATTACTGACGGGGGAGTTACACTGGGATTACTGACGGGGGAGTTACACTGAGATTACTGACGGGGGAGTTATACTGGGATTACTGACGGGGGAGTTACACTGGGATTACTGACGGAGTAATTACACTGGGATTACTGACAGGGGAGTTACACTGGGATTACTGACGGGGGAGTTACACTGGGATTACTGACGGGGGAGTTACACTGGGATTACTGACGGGGGAGTTACACTGGGATTACTGACGGGGGAGTTACACTGGGATTACTGACGGGGGAGTTACACTGGGATTTCTGACGGGGGAGTTACACTTGGATTACTGACGGGGGAGTTGCACTGGGATTACTGACGGGGGAGTTACACTGGGATTACTGACGGGGGAGTTACACTGGGATTACTGACGGGGGAGTTACACTGGGATTACTGACGGGGGAGTTACACTGGGATTACTGACGGGGGAGTTACACTGGGATTACTGACGGGGGAGTTACACTGGGATTACTGACGGGGGAGTTACACCGGGATTACTGACGGGGGAGTTACACCGGGATTCCTGACGGGGGAGTTACACTGGGATTCCTGACGGGGGAGATACACTGGGATTACTGACGGGGGAGTTACACTGGGATTACTGACGGGGGAGTTACACTGGGATTACTGACGGGGGAGTTACACTGGGATTACTGACGGGGGAGTTACACTGGGATTACTGACGGGGGAGTTACACTGGGATTACTGACGGAGGAGTTACACGGGGATTACTGACGGAGGAGTTACACTGGGATTACTGACGGGGGAGTTACACTGGGATTACTGATGGGGGAGTTACACTGGGATAACTGACGGAGGAGTTACACTGGGATTACTGATGGGGGAGTTACACTGGGATTACTGACGGAGGAGTTACACTGGGATTACTGACGGAGGAGTTACACTGGGATTACTGACGGGGAGTTACACTAGGATTACTGACGGGGGAGTTACACTGGGATTACTGACGGGGGAGTTACACCGGGATTACTGACGGGGGAGTTACACCGGGATTACTGACGGGGGAGTTACACCGGGATTACTGACGGGGGAGTTACACTGGGATTACTGACGGGGAGTTACACTGGGATTACTGATGGGGGAGTTACACTGGGATTACTGACGGGGGAGTTACACTGGGATTACTGACGGGGGAGTTACACTGGGATTACAGACGGGGGAGTTACACTGGGATCACTGACGGGGGAGTTACACTGGGATTACTGACGGGGGAGTTACACTGGGATTACTGACGGGGGAGTTACACTGGGATCACTGACGAGGGAGTTACACTGGGATTACTGACGGGGGAGTTACACTGGGATTACTGACGGGGGAGTTACACTGGGATTACTGACGGGGGAGTTACACTGGGATTACTGACGGGGGAGTTACACTGGGATTACTGACGGAGTAATTACACTGGGATTACTGACGGGGGAGTTACACTGGGATTACTTACGGAGGAGTTACACTGGGATTACTGACGGGGGAGTTACACTGGGATTACTGACAAGGGAGTTACACTGGGATTACTGACGGGGGAGTTACACTGGGATTACTGACGGGGGAGTTACACTGGGATTACTGACGGGGGAGTTACACTGGGATTACTGATGGGGGAGTTACACTGGGATTACTGACGGGGGAGTTACACCGGGATTACTGACGGGGGAGTTACGCCGGGATTACTGACGGGGGAGTTACACTGGGATTACTGACGGGGGAGTTACACTGGGATTACTGACGGGGGAGTTACACTGGGATTACTGACGGGGGAGTTACACTGGGATTACTGACGGGGGAGTTACACTGGGATTACTGACGGGGGAGTTACACTGGGATTACTGACGGGGGAGTTACACTGGGATTACTGACGGAGTAATTACACTGGGATTACTGACGGGGGAATTACACTGGGATTACTGACGGGGGAGTTACACTGGGATTACTGACGGGGGAGTTACACTGGGATTACTGACGGGGGAGTTACACTGGGATTACTGACGGGGGAGTTACACTGGGATTTCTGACGGGGGAGTTACACTGGGATTACTGACGGGGGAGTTACACTTGGATTACTGACGGGGGAGTTGCACTGGGATTACTGACGGGGGAGTTACACTGGGATTACTGATGGGGGAGTTACACTGGGATTACTGACGGGGGAGTTGCACTGGGATTACTGACGGGGGAGTTACACTGGGATTACTGACGGGGGAGTTACTCTGGGATTACTGACGGGGGAGTTACACTGGGATTACTGACGGGGGAGTTACACTGGGATTACTGACGGGGGAGTTACACTGGGATTACTGACAGGGGAGTTACACTGGGATTACTGATGGGGGAGTTACACTAGGATTACTGACGGGGGAGTTGCACTGGGATTACTGACGGGGGAGGTACACTGGGATTACTGACGGGGGTGTTACACTGGGATTACTGACGGGGGAGTTACACTGGGATTACTGACGGAGTAATTGCACTGGGATTACTGACGGGGGAGTTACACTGGGATTACTGACGGAGGAGTTACACCGGGATTACTGACGGGGGAGTTACACTGGGATTACTGACGGGGGAGTTACACTGGGATTACTGACGGGGGAGTTACACTGGGATTACTGACGGGGGACTTACAGTGGGATTACTGACGGGGGAGTTACACTGGGATTACTGACGGGGGAGTTACACTGGGATTACTGACGGGGGACTTACATTGGGATTACTGACGGGGGAGTTACACTGGGATTACTGACGGGGGAGTTACACTGGGATTACTGACGGGGGAGTTACACTGGGATTACTGACGGGGAGTTACACTGGGATTACTGACGGGGGAGTTACACTGGGATTACTGACGGGGGAGTTACACTGGGTTTACTGACGGGGGAGTTACACTGGGTTTACTGACGGGGGAGTTACACTGGGATTACTGACGGGGGAGTTACACTGGGATTACTGACGGGGGAGTTACACTGGGATTACTGACGGGGGAGTTACACTGGGATTACTGACGGGGGAGTTACACTGGGATTACTGACGGGGGAGTTACACTGGGGTTACTGACGGGTGAGTTACACTGGGATTACTGACGGGGCAGTTACACTGGGATTACTGACGGGGGAGTTACACTGGGATTACTGACGGGGGAGTTACACTGGGATTACTGACGGGGGAGTTACACTGGGATTACTGACGGGGGAGTTACACTGGGATTACTGACGGGGGAGTTACACTGGGTTTACTGACGGGGGAGTTACACTGGGATCGCTGACGGGGGAGTTACACTGGGATTACTGACGGGGGAGTTACACCGGGATTACTGACGGGGGAGTTACACTGGGATTACTGACGGGGGAGTTACACTGGGATTACTGACGGAGTAATTACACTGGGATTACTGACGGGGGAGTTACACTGGGATTACTGATGGGGGAGTTACACTGGGATCGCTGACCCGGGAGTTACACTGGGATTACTGACGGGGGAGTTACATCGGGATTACTGACGGGGGAGTTACACTGGGATTACTGACGGGGGAGTTACACTGGGATTACTGATGGGGGAGTTACACCGGGATTACTGACGGGGGAGTTAAACTGGGATTACTGACGGGGGAGTTACACTGGGATTACTGACGGAGTAATTGCACTGGGATTACTGACGGGGGAGTTACACTGGGATTACTGACGGGGGAGTTACACTGGGATTACTGACGGGGGAGTTACACTGGGATTACTGACGGGGGAGTTACACCGGGATTACTGACGGGGGAGTTACACTGGGATTACTGACGGGGGAGTTACACTGGGATTACTGACGGAGGAGTTACACTGGGATTACTGACAGGGGAGTTACACTGGGATTACTGAAGGGGGAGTTACACTGGGATTACTGACAGGGGAGTTACACTGGGATTACTGACAGGGGAGTTACACTGGGATTACTGACGGAGGAGTTACACTGGGATTACTGACGGGGGAGTTACACTGGGATTACTGACGGGGGGAGTTACACTGGGATTACTGACGGGGGAGTTACACTGGGATTACTGACGGAGTAATTGCACTGGATTACTGACGGGGGAGTTACACTGGGATTACTGACGGGGGAGTTACACTGGGATTACTGACGGAGTTACACCGGGATTACTGACGGGGGAGTTACACTGGGATTACTGACGGGGGAGTTACACTGGGATTACTGACGGGGGAGTTACACTGGGATTACTGATGGGGGAGTTACACCGGGATTACGGACGGGGGAGTTACACTGGGATTACTGATGGGGGAGTTACACTGGGATTACTGACGGGGGAGTTACACTGTGATTACTGACGGAGTAATTGCACTGGGAGTACTGACGGGAGAGTTACACTGGGATTACTGACGGGGGAGTTACACTGGGATTACTGACAGGGGAGTTACACTGGGATTACTGACGGGGGAGTTACACTGGGATTACTGACGGGGGAGTTACACTGGGGTTACTGACGGGGGAGGTACACTGGGATTACTGATGGGGGAGTTACACTGGGATTACTGACGGGGGAGTTACACTGGGATTACTGACAGAGTAATTGCACTGGGATTACTGACGGGGGAGTTACACTGGGATTACTGACGGAGGAGTTACACCGGGATTACTGACGGGGGAGTTACACTGGGATTACTGACGGAGGAGTTACACTGTGATTACTGACGGAGTAATTGCACTGGGATTACTGACGGGAGAGTTACACTGGGATTACTGACGGGGGAGTTACACTGGCATAACTGACGGGGGAGTTACACTGGGTTTACTGATGGGGGAGTTACACTGGGATCGCTGACAGGGGAGATACACTGGGATTACTGACGGGGGAGTTACACCGGGATTACTGACGGGGGAGTTACACTGGGATTACTGACGGAGTAATTGCACTGGGATTACTGACGGGAGAGTTACACTGGGATTACTGACGGGGGAGTTACACTGGGATTACTGACGGGGGAGTTACACTGGGTTTACTGACAGGGGAGTTACACTGGGATCGCTGACGGGGGAGTTACACTGGGATTACTGACGGGGGAGTTACACCGGGATTACTGACGGGGGAGTTACACTGGGATTACTGACGGGGGAGTTACACTGGGATTACTGACGGAGTAATTACACTGGGATTACTGACGGGGGAGTTACACTGGGATTACTGACGGGGGAGTTACACTGGGATGGCTGACGGGGGAGTTACACTGGGATTACTGATGGGGGAGTTACACCGGGATTACTGACGGGGGAGTTACACCGGGATTACTGACGGGGGAGTTACACTGGGATTACTGACGGGGAGTTACACTGGGATTACTGACGGGGGAGTTACACTGGGATTACTGACGGGGGAGTTACACTGGGATTACTGACGGAGGAGTTACACTGGGATTACTGACGGGGGAGTTACACTGGGATTACTGACAAGGGAGTTACACTGGGATTACTGACAAGGGAGTTACACTGGGATTACTGACGGGGGAGTTACACTGGGATTACTGACGGGGGAGTTACACTGGGATTACTGACGGGGGAGTTACACTGGGATTACTGACGGGGGAGTTACACTGGGATTACTGACGGGGGAGTTACACCGGGATTACTGACGGGGGAGTTACGCCGGGATTACTGACGGGGGAGTTACACTGGGATTACTGACGGGGGAGTTACACTGGGATTACTGACGGGGGAGTTACACTGGGATTACTGACGGGGGAGTTACACTGGGATTACTGACGGGGGAGTTACACTGGGATTACTGACGGGGGAGTTACACTGGGATTTCTGACGGGGGAGTTACACTTGGATTACTGACGGGGGAGTTGCACTGGGATTACTGACGGGGGAGTTACACTGGGATTACTGACGGGGGAGTTACACTGGGATTACTGACGGGGGAGTTACACTGGGATTACTGACGGGGGAGTTACACTGGGATTACTGACGGGGGAGTTACACTGGGATTACTGACGGGGGAGTTACACTGGGATTACTGACGGGGGAGTTACACCGGGATTACTGACGGGGGAGTTACACCGGGATTCCTGACGGGGGAGTTACACTGGGATTCCTGACGGGGGAGATACACTGGGATTACTGACGGGGGAGTTACACTGGGATTACTGACGGGGGAGTTACACTGGGATTACTGACGGGGGAGTTACACTGGGATTACTGACGGGGGAGTTACACTGGGATTACTGACGGGGGAGTTACACTGGGATTACTGACGGAGGAGTTACACGGGGATTACTGACGGAGGAGTTACACTGGGATTACTGACGGGGGAGTTACACTGGGATTACTGATGGGGGAGTTACACTGGGATAACTGACGGAGGAGTTACACTGGGATTACTGATGGGGGAGTTACACTGGGATTACTGACGGAGGAGTTACACTGGGATTACTGACGGAGGAGTTACACTGGGATTACTGACGGAGGAGTTACACTGGGATTACTGACGGAGGAGTTACACTGGGATTACTGACGGGGAGTTACACTAGGATTACTGACGGGGGAGTTACACTGGGATTACTGACGGGGGAGTTACACCGGGATTACTGACGGGGGAGTTACACCGGGATTACTGACGGGGGAGTTACACCGGGATTACTGACGGGGGAGTTACACTGGGATTACTGACGGGGAGTTACACTGGGATTACTGATGGGGGAGTTACACTGGGATTACTGACGGGGGAGTTACACTGGGATTACTGACGGGGGAGTTACACTGGGATTACTGACGGGGGAGTTACACTGGGATTACTGACGGGGGAGTTACACTGGGATTACTGACGGGGGAGTTACACTGGGATTACTGACGAGGGAGTTACACTGGGATTACTGGCGGGGGAGTTACACTGGGATTACTGACGGGGGAGTTACACTGGGATTACTGACGGGGGAGTTACACTGGGATTACTGACGGGGGAGTTACACTGGGATTACTGACGGAGTAATTACACTGGGATTACTGACGGGGGAGTTACACTGGGATTACTTACGGAGGAGTTACACTGGGATTACTGACGGGGGAGTTACACTGGGATTACTGACAAGGGAGTTACACTGGGATTACTGACGGGGGAGTTACACTGGGATTACTGACGGGGGAGTTACACTGGGATTACTGACGGGGGAGTTACACTGGGATTACTGACGGGGGAGTTACACTGGGATTACTGACGGGGGAGTTACACCGGGATTACTGATGGGGGAGTTACGCCGGGATTACTGACGGGGGAGTTACACTGGGATTACTGACGGGGGAGTTACACTGGGATTACTGACGGGGGAGTTACACTGGGATTACTGACGGGGGAGTTACACTGGGATTACTGACGGGGGAGTTACACTGGGATTACTGACGGGGGAGTTACACTGGGATTACTGACGGGGGAGTTACACTGGGATTACTGACGGAGTAATTACACTGGGATTACTGACGGGGGAGTTACACTGGGATTACTGACGGGGGAGTTACACTGGGATTACTGACGGGGGAGTTACACTGGGATTACTGACGGGGGAGTTACACTGGGATTACTGATGGGGGAGTTACACTGGGATTACTGACGGGGGAGTTGCACTGGGATTACTGACGGGGGAGTTACACTGGGATTACTGACGGGGGAGTTACACCGGGATTACTGACGGGGGAGTTACACTGGGATTACTGACGGGGGAGTTACACTGGGATTACTGACGGGGGAGTTACACTGGGATTACTGACAGGGGAGTTACACTGGGATTACTGACGGGGGAGTTACACTGGGATTACTGACGGGGGAGTTACACTGGGATTACTGACGGGGGAGTTACACTGATATTACTGACGGAGGAGTTACGCTGGGATTACTGACGGAGGAGTTACGCTGGGATTACTGACGGGGGAGTTACACTGGGATTACTGACGGAGGAGTTACACTGGGATTACTGACGGGGGAGTTACACTGGGATTACTGACGGGGGAGTTACACTGGGATTACTGACGGGGGAGTTACACTGGGATTACTGACGGGGGAGTTACACTGGGATTACTGACGGGGGAGTTACACTGGGATTACTGACGGGGGAGTTACACTGGGATTACTGACGGGGGAGTTACACTGGGATTACTGACGGGGGAGTTACACTGGGATTACTGACGGGGGAGTTACACTGGGATTACTGACGGAGTAATTACACTGGGATTACTGACGGGGGAGTTACACTGGGATTACTGACGGGGGAGTTACACTGGGATTACTGACGGGGAGTTACACTGGGATTACTGACGGGGGAGTTACACTGGGATTACTGACGGGGGAGTTACACTGGGATTACTGACGGGGGAGTTACACTAGGTTTACTGACGGGGGAGTTACACTGGGATTACTGACGGGGGAGTTACACTGGGATTACTGACGGGGGAGTTACACTGGGATTACTGACGGGGGAGTTACACTGGGATTACTGACGGGGGAGTTACACTGGGATTACTGACGGGGGAGTTACACTGGGATCGCTGACGGGGGAGTTACACTGGGATTACTGACGGGGAGTTACACTGGGATTACTGACGGGGGAGTTACACTGGGATTACTGACGGGGGAGTTACACTGGGATTACTGACGAGGGAGTTACACTGGGATTACTGAAGGGTGAGTTACACTGGGATTACTGACGGGGGAGTTACACTGGGATTACTGACGGGGGAGTTACACTGGGATTACTGACGGGGGAGTTACACTGGGATTATTGACGGGGGAGTTACACTGGGATTACTGACGGGGGAGTTACACTGGGATTACTGATGGGAGAATTACACTGGGATTACTGACGGGGGAGTTACACTGGGATTACTGACGGGGAAGTTACACTGGAATTACTGACGGGGGAGTTACACTGGGATTACTGACGGGGAGTTACACTGGGATTACTGACGGGGGAGTTACACTGGGATTACTGACGGGGGAGTTACACTGGGATTACCGACGGGGGAGTTAAACTGGGATTACTGACGGGGGAGTTACACTGGGATTACTGACGGGGGAGTTACACTGGGATTACTGACGGGGAGTTACACTGGGATTACTGACGGGGGAGTTACACTGGGATCGCTGACGGGGGAGTTACACCGGGATCGCTGACGGGGGAGTTACACTGGGATTACTGACGGGGGAGTTACACTGGGATTACTGACGGGCGAGTTACACTGGGTTTACTGACGGGGGAGTTACACTGGGATTACTGACGGGGGAGTTACACTGGGATTCCTGACGGGGGAGTTACACTGGGATTACTGACGGGGGAGTTACACTGGGACTACTGACGGGGGAGTTACACTGGGATTACTGATGGGGGATTTACACTGGGATTACTGACGGGGGAGTTACACTGGGATTCCTGACGGGGGAGTTACACTGGGATTACTGACGGGGGACTTACACTGGGATTACTGACAGGGAGTTACACTGGGATTACTGACAGGGGAGTTACACTGGGATTACTGACGGGGGAGTTACACTGGGTTTACTGACGGGGGAGTTACACTGGGTTTACTGACGGGGGAGTTACACTGGGATTACTGACGGGTGAGTTGCACTGGGATTACTGACGGGGGAGTTACACTGGGATTACTGACGGGGGAGTTACACTGGGATTACTGACGGGGGAGTTACACTGGGATTACTGACGGGGGAGTTACACTGGGATTACTGACGGGGGAGTTACACTGGGATTACTGACGGGGGAGTTACACTGGGATTGCTGACGGGGGAGTTACACTGGGATTACTGACGGGGGAGTTACACTGGGATTACTGACGGGGGAGTTACACTGGGATTACTGACGGGGGAGTTACACTGGGATTACTGACGGGGGAGTTACACTGGGATTACTGACGGAGGAGTTACTCTGGGATTACTGACGGGGGAGTTACACTGGGATTACTGACGGGGGAGTTACACTGGGATTACTGACGGGGGAGTTACACTGGGTTCACTGACGGGGGAGTTACACTGGGATCGCTGACGGGGGAGTTACACTGGGATTACTGACGGGGGAGTTACACCGGGATTACTGACGGGGGAGTTACACTGGGATTACTGACGGGGGAGTTACACTGGGATTACTGACGGAGTAATTACACTGGGATTACTGACGGGGGAGTTACACTGGGATTACTGACGGGGGAGTTACACTGGGATCGCTGACGGGGGAGTTACACTGGGATTACTGACGGGGGAGTTACACCGGGATTACTGACGGGGGAGTTACACCGGGATTACTGACGGGGTAGTTACACTGGGATTACTGACGGGGGAGTTACACTGGGATTACTGACGGGGGAGTTACACTGGGATTACTGACGGGGGAGTTACACTGGGATTACTGACGGTGGAGTTACACTGGGATTACTGACGGGGGAGTTACACTGGGATTACTGACGGGGGAGTTACACTGGGATTACTGACGGGGGAGTTACACTGGGATTACTGACGGAGTAATTACACTGGGATTACTGACGGGGGAGTTACACTGGGATTACTGACGGAGGAGTAACACTGGGATTACTGACGGGGAAGTTACACTGGGATCGCTGACGGGGGAGTTACACTGGGATTACTGACGGGGGAGTTACACTGGGGTTACTGACGGGGGAGTTACACTGGGATTACTGACGGGGGAGTTACACTGGGATTACTGACGGGGGAGTTACACCGGGATTACTGACGGGGGAGTTACACTGGGATTACTGACGGAGTAATTGCACTGGGATTACTGACGGGAGAGTTACACTGGGATTACTGACGGGGGAGTTACACTGGGATTACTGACGGGGGAGTTACACTGGGTTTACTGACAGGGGAGTTACACTGGGATCGCTGACGGGGGAGTTACACTGGGATTACTGACGGGGGAGTTACACCGGGATTACTGACGGGGGAGTTACACTGGGATTACTGACGGGGGAGTTACACTGGGATTACTGACGGAGTAATTACACTGGGATTACTGACGGGGGAGTTACACTGGGATTACTGACGGGGGAGTTACACTGGGATGGCTGACGGGGGAGTTACACTGGGATTACTGACGGGGGAGTTACACCGGGATTACTGACGGGGGAGTTACACCGGGATTACTGACGGGGGAGTTACACTGGGATTACTGACGGGGAGTTACACTGGGATTACTGACGGGGGAGTTACACTGGGATTACTGACGGGGGAGTTACACTGGGATTACTGACGGAGGAGTTACACTGGGATTACTGACGGGGGAGTTACACTGGGATTACTGACAAGGGAGTTACACTGGGATTACTGACGGGGGAGTTACACTGGGTTTACTGACGGGGGAGTTACACTGGGTTTACTGACGGGGGAGTTACACTGGGATTACTGACGGGTGAGTTGCACTGGGATTACTGACGGGGGAGTTACACTGGGATTACTGACGGGGGAGTTACACTGGGATTACTGACGGGGGAGTTACACTGGGATTACTGACGGGGGAGTTACACTGGGATTACTGACGGGGGAGTTACACTGGGATTACTGACGGGGGAGTTACACTGGGATTGCTGACGGGGGAGTTACACTGGGATTACTGACGGGGGAGTTACACTGGGATTACTGACGGGGGAGTTACACTGGGATTACTGACGGGGGAGTTACACTGGGATTACTGACGGGGGAGTTACACTGGGATTACTGACGGAGGAGTTACTCTGGGATTACTGACGGGGGAGTTACACTGGGATTACTGACGGGGGAGTTACACTGGGATTACTGACGGGGGAGTTACACTGGGTTCACTGACGGGGGAGTTACACTGGGATCGCTGACGGGGGAGTTACACTGGGATTACTGACGGGGGAGTTACACCGGGATTACTGACGGGGGAGTTACACTGGGATTACTGACGGGGGAGTTACACTGGGATTACTGACGGAGTAATTACACTGGGATTACTGACGGGGGAGTTACACTGGGATTACTGACGGGGGAGTTACACTGGGATCGCTGACGGGGGAGTTACACTGGGATTACTGACGGGGGAGTTACACCGGGATTACTGACGGGGGAGTTACACCGGGATTACTGACGGGGTAGTTACACTGGGATTACTGACGGGGGAGTTACACTGGGATTACTGACGGGGGAGTTACACTGGGATTACTGACGGGGGAGTTACACTGGGATTACTGACGGTGGAGTTACACTGGGATTACTGACGGGGGAGTTACACTGGGATTACTGACGGGGGAGTTACACTGGGATTACTGACGGGGGAGTTACACTGGGATTACTGACGGAGTAATTACACTGGGATTACTGACGGGGGAGTTACACTGGGATTACTGACGGAGGAGTAACACTGGGATTACTGACGGGGAAGTTACACTGGGATCGCTGACGGGGGAGTTACACTGGGATTACTGACGGGGGAGTTACACCGGGATTACTGACGGGGGAGTTACACTGGGATTACTGACGGAGTAATTGCACTGGGATTACTGACGGGAGAGTTACACTGGGATTACTGACGGGGGAGTTACACTGGGATTACTGACGGGGGAGTTACACTGGGTTTACTGACAGGGGAGTTACACTGGGATCGCTGACGGGGGAGTTACACTGGGATTACTGACGGGGGAGTTACACCGGGATTACTGACGGGGGAGTTACACTGGGATTACTGACGGGGGAGTTACACTGGGATTACTGACGGAGTAATTACACTGGGATTACTGACGGGGGAGTTACACTGGGATTACTGACGGGGGAGTTACACTGGGATGGCTGACGGGGGAGTTACACTGGGATTACTGACGGGGGAGTTACACCGGGATTACTGACGGGGGAGTTACACCGGGATTACTGACGGGGGAGTTACACTGGGATTACTGACGGGGAGTTACACTGGGATTACTGACGGGGGAGTTACACTGGGATTACTGACGGGGGAGTTACACTGGGATTACTGACGGAGGAGTTACACTGGGATTACTGACGGGGGAGTTACACTGGGATTACTGACAAGGGAGTTACACTGGGATTACTGACAAGGGAGTTACACTGGGATTACTGACGGGGGAGTTACACTGGGATTACTGACGGGGGAGTTACACTGGGATTACTGACGGGGGAGTTACACTGGGATTACTGACGGGGGAGTTACACTGGGATTACTGACGGGGGAGTTACACCGGGATTACTGACGGGGGAGTTACGCCGGGATTACTGACGGGGGAGTTACACTGGGATTACTGACGGGGGAGTTACACTGGGATTACTGACGGGGGAGTTACACTGGGATTACTGACGGGGGAGTTACACTGGGATTACTGACGGGGGAGTTACACTGGGATTTCTGACGGGGGAGTTACACTTGGATTACTGACGGGGGAGTTGCACTGGGATTACTGACGGGGGAGTTACACTGGGATTACTGACGGGGGAGTTACACTGGGATTACTGACGGGGGAGTTACACTGGGATTACTGACGGGGGAGTTACACTGGGATTACTGACGGGGGAGTTACACTGGGATTACTGACGGGGGAGTTACACTGGGATTACTGACGGGGGAGTTACACCGGGATTACTGACGGGGGAGTTACACCGGGATTCCTGACGGGGGAGTTACACTGGGATTCCTGACGGGGGAGATACACTGGGATTACTGACGGGGGAGTTACACTGGGATTACTGACGGGGGAGTTACACTGGGATTACTGACGGGGGAGTTACACTGGGATTACTGACGGGGGAGTTACACTGGGATTACTGACGGGGGAGTTACACTGGGATTACTGACGGAGGAGTTACACGGGGATTACTGACGGAGGAGTTACACTGGGATTACTGACGGGGGAGTTACACTGGGATTACTGATGGGGGAGTTACACTGGGATAACTGACGGAGGAGTTACACTGGGATTACTGATGGGGGAGTTACACTGGGATTACTGACGGAGGAGTTACACTGGGATTACTGACGGAGGAGTTACACTGGGATTACTGACGGAGGAGTTACACTGGGATTACTGACGGAGGAGTTACACTGGGATTACTGACGGGGAGTTACACTAGGATTTCTGACGGGGGAGTTACACTGGGATTACTGACGGGGGAGTTACACCGGGATTACTGACGGGGGAGTTACACCGGGATTACTGACGGGGGAGTTACACCGGGATTACTGACGGGGGAGTTACACTGGGATTACTGACGGGGAGTTACACTGGGATTACTGATGGGGGAGTTACACTGGGATTACTGACGGGGGAGTTACACTGGGATTACTGACGGGGGAGTTACACTGGGATTACTGACGGGGGAGTTACACTGGGATTACTGACGGGGGAGTTACACTGGGATTACTGACGGGGGAGTTACACTGGGATTACTGACGAGGGAGTTACACTGGGATTACTGACGGGGGAGTTACACTGGGATTACTGACGGGGGAGTTACACTGGGATTACTGACGGGGGAGTTACACTGGGATTACTGACGGGGGAGTTACACTGGGATTACTGACGGAGTAATTACACTGGGATTACTGACGGGGGAGTTACACTGGGATTACTTACGGAGGAGTTACACTGGGATTACTGACGGGGGAGTTACACTGGGATTACTGACAAGGGAGTTACACTGGGATTACTGACGGGGGAGTTACACTGGGATTACTGACGGGGGAGTTACACTGGGATTACTGACGGGGGAGTTACACTGGGATTACTGACGGGGGAGTTACACTGGGATTACTGACGGGGGAGTTACACCGGGATTACTGACGGGGGAGTTACGCCGGGATTACTGACGGGGGAGTTACACTGGGATTACTGACGGGGGAGTTACACTGGGATTACTGACGGGGGAGTTACACTGGGATTACTGACGGGGGAGTTACACTGGGATTACTGACGGGGGAGTTACACTGGGATTATTGACGGGGGAGTTACACTGGGATTACTGACGGGGGAGTTACACTGGGATTACTGACGGAGTAATTACACTGGGATTACTGACGGGGGAGTTACACTGGGATTACTGACGGGGGAGTTACACTGGGATTACTGACGGGGGAGTTACACTGGGATTACTGACGGGGGAGTGACACTGGGATTACTGATGGGGGAGTTACACTGGGATTACTGACGGGGGAGTTGCACTGGGATTACTGACGGGGGAGTTACACTGGGATTACTGACGGGGGAGTTACACTGGGATTACTGACGGGGGAGTTACACTGGGATTACTGACGGGGGAGTTACACCGGGATTACTGACGGGGGAGTTACACTGGGATTACTGACGGGGGAGTTACACTGGGATTACTGACGGGGGAGTTACACTGGGATTACTGACAGGGGAGTTACACTGGGATTACTGACGGGGGAGTTACACTGGGATTACTGACGGGGGAGTTACACTGGGATTACTGACGGGGGAGTTACACTGGGATTACTGACGGAGGAGTTACGCTGGGATTACTGACGGAGGAGTTACGCTGGGATTACTGACGGGGGAGTTACACTGGGATTACTGACGGAGGAGTTACACTGGGATTACTGACGGGGGAGTTACACTGGGATTACTGACGGGGGAGTTACACTGGGATTACTGACGGGGGAGTTACACTGGGATTACTGACGGGGGAGTTACACTGGGATTACTGACGGGGGAGTTACACTGGGATTACTGACGGGGGAGTTACACTGGGATTACTGACGGGGGAGTTACACTGGGATTACTGATGGGGGAGTTACACTGGGATTACTGACGGGGGAGTTACACTGGGATTACTGACGGAGTAATTACACTGGGATTACTGACGGGGGAGTTACACTGGGATTACTGACGGGGGAGTTACACTGGGATTACTGACGGGGAGTTACACTGGGATTACTGACGGGGGAGTTACACTGGGATTACTGACGGGGGAGTTACACTGGGATTACTGACGGGGGAGTTACACTAGGATTACTGACGGGGAGTTACACTGGGATTACTGACGGGGGAGTTACACTGGGATTACTGACGGGGGAGTTACACTGGGATTACTGACGAGGGAGTTACACTGGGATTACTGAAGGGTGAGTTACACTGGGATTACTGACGGGGGAGTTACACTGGGATTACTGACGGGGGAGTTACACTGGGATTACTGACGGGGGAGTTACACTGGGATTATTGACGGGGGAGTTACACTGGGATTACTGACGGGGGAGTTACACTGGGATTACTGATGGGAGAATTACACTGGGATTACTGACGGGGGAGTTACACTGGGATTACTGACGGGGAAGTTACACTGGAATTACTGACGGGGGAGTTACACTGGGATTACTGACGGGGAGTTACACTGGGATTACTGACGGGGGAGTTACACTGGGATTACTGACGGGGGAGTTACACTGGGATTACTGACGGGGAGTTACACTGGGATTACTGACGGGGGAGTTACACTTGGATTACTGACGGGGGAGTTACACTGGGATTACTGACGGGGGAGTTACACTGGGATTACTGACGGGGGAGTTACACTGGGATTACTGACGGGGGAGTTACACTGGGATTACTGACGGGGGAGTTACACTGGGATTACTGACGGGGGAGTTACACTGGGATTACTGACGGAGTAATTACACTGGGATTACTGACGGGGGAGTTACACTGGGATTACTGACGGAGGAGTAACACTGGGATTACTGACGGGGAAGTTACACTGGGATCGCTGACGGGGGAGTTACACTGGGATTGCTGACGGGGGAGTTACACCGGGATTACTGACGGGGGAGTTACACTGGGATTACTGACGGGGGAGTTACACTGGGATTACTGACGGAGTAATTACACTGGGATTACTGACGGGGGAGTTACACTGGGATTACTGACGGGGGAGTTACACTGGGATCGCTGACGGGGGAGTTACACCGGGATTACTGACGGGGGAGTTACACCGGGATTACTGACGGGGGAGTTACACCGGGATTACTGACGGGGTAGTTACACTGGGATTACTGACGGGGGAGTTACACTGGGATTACTGACGGGGGAGTTACACTGGGATTACTGACGGGGGAGTTACACTGGGATTACTGACGGGGGAGTTACACTGGGATTACTGACGGGGGAGTTACACTGGGATTACTGACGGGGGAGTTACACTGGGATTACTGACGGGGAGTTACACTGGGATTACTGACGGGGGAGTTACACTGGGATTACTGACGGGGGAGTTACACTGGGATTACTGACGGAGTAATTACACTGGGATTACTGACGGGCGAGTTACACTGGGATCGCTGACGGGGGAGTTACACTGGGATTACTGACGGGGGAGTTACACTGGGATTACTGACGGGAGAGTTACACTGGGATTACTGACGGGGGAGTTACACTCGGATTACTGACGGGGGAGTTACACTGGGATTGCTGACGGGGGAGTTCCACTGGGATTGCTGACGGAGTAATTACACTGGGATTACTGACGGGCGAGTTACACTGGGATTACTGACGGAGTAATTACACTGGGATTACTGACGGGCGAGTTACACTGGGATCGCTGACGGGGGAGTTACACTGGGATTACTGACGGGGGAGTTACACTGGGATTACTGACGGGAGAGTTACACTGGGATTACTGACGGGGGAGTTACACTCGGATTACTGACGGGGGAGTTACACTGGGATTACTGACGGGGGGGTTACACTGGGATTACTGACGGGGGAGTTACACTGGGATTGCTGACGGGGGAGTTCCACTGGGATTGCTGACGGGGGAGTTACACTGGGATTACTGACGGGGGAGTTACACTGGGATTACTGACGGGGGAGTTACACTGGGATTACTGACGGGGGAGTTACACTGGGATTACTGACGGGGGAGTTACACTGGGATTACTGACGGGGGAGTTACACTGGGATTACTGACGGGGGAGTTACACTGGGATTACTGACGGGGGAGTTACACTGGGATTACTGACGGGTGAGTTACACTGGGATTACTGATGGGGGAGTTACACTTGGATTACTGACGGGGGAGTTACACTGGGATTACTGATGGGGGAGTTACACTGGGATTACTGACGGGGGAGTTACACTGGGATTACTGACGGGGGATTTACACCGGGATTACTGACGGGGTAGTTACACTGGGATCGCTGACGGGGGAGTTACACTGGGATTACTGACGGGGGAGTTACACTGGGATCGCTGACGGGGGTGTTACACTGGGATTACTGACGGGGAGTTACACTGGGATTACTGACGGGGGAGTTACACTGGGATTACTGACGGGGGAGTTACACTGGGATTACTGACGAGGGAGTTACACTGGGATTACTGACGGGGGAGATACACTGGGATTAATGACGGGGGAGTTACACTGGGATTACTGACGGGGGAGTTACACTGGGATTACTGACGGGAGAGTTACACTGGGATTACTGACGGGGGAGTTACACTGGGATTACTGACGGGAGAGTTACACTGGGATTACTGACGGGGGAGTTACACTGGGATTACTGACGGGGGAGTTACACTGGGATTACTGACGGGGGAGTTACACTGGGATTACTGACGGGGGAGTTACACTGGGATTACTGACGGGGGAGTTACACTGGGTTTACTGACGGGGGAGTTACACTGGGATTACTGACGGGGGAGTTACACTGGGATTACTGACGGGGGAGTTACACTGGGATTACTGACGGGGGAGTTACACTGGGTTTACTGACGAGGGAGTTACACTGGGATTACTGACGGGGGAGTTACACTGGGATTACTGACGGAGGAGTAACACTGGGATTACTGACGGGGAAGTTACACTGGGATCGCTGACGGGGGAGTTACACTGGGATTACTGACGGGGGAGTTACACCGGGATTACTGACGGGGGAGTTACACTGGGATTACTGACGGAGTAATTGCACTGGGATTACTGACGGGAGAGTTACACTGGGATTACTGACGGGGGAGTTACACTGGGATTACTGACGGGGGAGTTACACTGGGTTTACTGACAGGGGAGTTACACTGGGATCGCTGACGGGGGAGTTACACTGGGATTACTGACGGGGAAGTTACACTGGGATCGCTGACGGGGGAGTTACACTGGGATTGCTGACGGGGGAGTTACACCGGGATTACTGACGGGGGAGTTACACTGGGATTACTGACGGGGGAGTTACACTGGGATTACTGACGGAGTAATTACACTGGGATTACTGACGGGGGAGTTACACTGGGAACACTGACGGGGGAGTTACACTGGGATTACTGACGGGGGAGTTACACCGGGATTACTGACGGGGGAGTTACACTGGGATTACTGACGGGGGAGTTACTCTGGGATTACTGACGGGGGAGTTACACGGGGATTACTGACGGGGGAGTTACACGGGGATTACTGACGGGGGAGTTACACTGGGATTACTGACGGGGGAGTTACACTGGGATTACTGACGGGGGAGTTACACCGGGATTACTGACGGGGGAGTTACACCGGGATTACTGACGGGGGAGTTACACTGGGATTACTGACGGGGTAGTTACACTGGGATTACTGACGGGGGAGTTACACTGGGATTACTGACGGGGGAGTTACACTGGGATTACTGACGGGGGAGTTACACTGGGATTACTGACGGGGGAGTTACACTGGGATTACTGACGGGGGAGTTACACTGGGATTACTGACGGGGGAGTTACACTGGGATTATTGACGGAGTAATTACACTGGGATTACTGACGGGGGAGTTACACTGGGATTACTGACGGGGGAGTTACACTGGGATTGCTGACGGGGGAGTTACACTGGGATTGCTGACGGGGGAGTTGCACTGGGATTACTGACAAGGGAGTTACACTGGGATTACTGACGGGGGAGTTACACCGGGATTACTGACGGGGGAGTTACACTGGGATTGCTGACGGGGGAGTTACACTGGGATTGCTGACGGGGGAGTTACACTGGGATTACTGACGGGGGAGTTACACTGGGATTACTGACGGGAGAGTTACACTGGGATTACTGACGGGGGAGTTACACTGGGATTACTGACGGGGGAGTTACACTTGGATTACTGACGGGGGAGTTACACTGGGATTACTGACGGGGGAGTTACACTGGGATTACTGACGGGGGAGTTACACTGGGATTACTGACGGGGGAGTTACACTGGGATTACTGACGGGGGAGTTACACTGGGATTACTGACGGGGGAGTTACACTGGGATTACAGACGGGGGAGTTACACTGGGATTACTGACGGGGGAGTTACACTGGGATTACTGACGGGGGAGTTACACTGGGTTTACTGACGGGGGAGTTACACTGGGATTACTGACAGGGGAGTTACACTGGGATTACTGACGGGGGAGTTACACTGGGATTACTGACGGGGGAGTTACACTGGGATTACTGACGGGGGAGTTACACTGGGATTACTGACGGGGGAGTTACACTGGGATTACTGACGGGGGAGTTACACTGGGATTACTGACGGGGGAGTTACACTGGGATTACTGACGGGAGAGTTACACTGGGATTACTGACGGGTGAGTTACACTGGGATTACTGATGGGGGAGTTACACTGGGATTACTGACGGGTGAGTTACACTGGGATTACTGATGGGGGAGTTACACTGGGATTACTGACGGGGGAGTTACACTGGGATTACTGACGGGGGAGTTACACTGGGATTACTGATGGGGGAGTTACACTGGGATTACTGACGGGGGAGTTACACTGGGATTACTGACGGGGGATTTACACCGGGATTACTGACGGGGGAGTTACATTGGGATTACTGACGGGGGAGTTACACTGGGATTACTGACGGGGGAGTTACACTGGGATCGCTGACGGGGGAGTTACACTGGGATTACTGACGGGGGAGTTACACTGGGATCGCTGACGGGGGTGTTACACTGGGATTACTGACGGGGAGTTACACTGGGATTACTGACGGGGGAGTTACACTGGGATTACTGACGGGGGAGTTACACTGGGATTACTGACGGGGGAGATACACTGGGATTAATGACGGGGGAGTTACACTGGGATTAATGACGGGGGAGTTACACTGGGATTACTGACGGGGGAGTTACACTGGGATTACTGACGGGGGAGATACACTGGGATTAATGACGGGGGAGTTACACTGGGATTACTGACGGGGGAGTTACACTGGGATTACTGACGGGGGAGTTACACTGGGATTACTGACGGGGGAGTTACACTGGGATTACTGACGGGGGAGTTACACTGGGATTACTGACGGGGGAGTTACACTGGGTTTACTGACGGGGGAGTTACACTGGGATTACTGACGGGGGAGTTACACTGGGATTACTGACGGGGGAGTTACACTGGGATTACTGACGGGGGAGTTACACTGGGTTTACTGACGAGGGAGTTACACTGGGATTACTGACGGGGGAGTTACACTGGGATTACTGACGGAGGAGTAACACTGGGATTACTGACGGGGAAGTTACACTGGGATCGCTGACGGGGGAGTTACACTGGGATTACTGACGGGGGAGTTACACCGGGATTACTGACGGGAGAGTTACACTGGGATTACTGACGGGGGAGTTACACTGGGATTACTGACGGGGGAGTTACACTGGGATTACTGACGGGGGAGTTACACTGGGATTACTGACGGGGGAGTTACACTGGGATTACTGACGGGGGAGTTACACTGGGATTACTGACGGGGGAGTTACACTGGGATTACTGACGGGGGAGTTACACTGGGATTACTGACGGGAGAGTTACACTGGGATTACTGACGGGGGAGTTACACTGGGATTACTGACGGGGGAGTTACACTGGGTTTACTGACAGGGGAGTTACACTGGGATCGCTGACGGGGGAGTTACACTGGGATTACTGACGGGGGAGTTACACCGGGATTACTGACGGGGGAGTTACACTGGGATTACTGACGGGGGAGTTACACTGGGATTACTGACGGAGTAATTACACTGGGATTACTGACGGGGGAGTTACACTGGGATTACTGACGGGGGAGTTACACTGGGATGGCTGACGGGGGAGTTACACTGGGATTACTGACGGGGGAGTTACACCGGGATTACTGACGGGGGAGTTACACCGGGATTACTGACGGGGGAGTTACACTGGGATTACTGACGGGGAGTTACACTGGGATTACTGACGGGGGAGTTACACTGGGATTACTGACGGGGGAGTTACACTGGGATTACTGACGGAGGAGTTACACTGGGATTACTGACGGGGGAGTTACACTGGGATTACTGACAAGGGAGTTACACTGGGATTACTGACAAGGGAGTTACACTGGGATTACTGACGGGGGAGTTACACTGGGATTACTGACGGGGGAGTTACACTGGGATTACTGACGGGGGAGTTACACTGGGATTACTGACGGGGGAGTTACACTGGGATTACTGACGGGGGAGTTACACCGGGATTACTGACGGGGGAGTTACGCCGGGATTACTGACGGGGGAGTTACACTGGGATTACTGACGGGGGAGTTACACTGGGATTACTGACGGGGGAGTTACACTGGGATTACTGACGGGGGAGTTACACTGGGATTACTGACGGAGTAATTACACTGGGATTACTGACGGGGGAGTTACACTGGGATTACTGACGGGGGAGTTACACTGGGATTACTGACGGGGGAGTTACACTGGGATTACTGACGGGGGAGTTACACTGGGATTACTGACGGGGGAGTTACACTGGGATTACTGACGGGGGAGTTACACTGGGATTTCTGACGGGGGAGTTACACTTGGATTACTGACGGGGGAGTTGCACTGGGATTACTGACGGGGGAGTTACACTGGGATTACTGACGGGGGAGTTACACTGGGATTACTGACGGGGGAGTTACACTGGGATTACTGACGGGGGAGTTACACTGGGATTACTGACGGGGGAGTTACACTGGGATTACTGACGGGGGAGTTACACTGGGATTACTGACGGGGGAGTTACACCGGGATTACTGACGGGGGAGTTACACCGGGATTCCTGACGGGGGAGTTACACTGGGATTCCTGACGGGGGAGATACACTGGGATTACTGACGGGGGAGTTACACTGGGATTACTGACGGGGGAGTTACACTGGGATTACTGACGGGGGAGTTACACTGGGATTACTGACGGGGGAGTTACACTGGGATTACTGACGGGGGAGTTACACTGGGATTACTGACGGAGGAGTTACACGGGGATTACTGACGGAGGAGTTACACTGGGATTACTGACGGGGGAGTTACACTGGGATTACTGATGGGGGAGTTACACTGGGATAACTGACGGAGGAGTTACACTGGGATTACTGATGGGGGAGTTACACTGGGATTACTGACGGAGGAGTTACACTGGGATTACTGACGGAGGAGTTACACTGGGATTACTGACGGAGGAGTTACACTGGGATTACTGACGGAGGAGTTACACTGGGATTACTGACGGGGAGTTACACTAGGATTACTGACGGGGGAGTTACACTGGGATTACTGACGGGGGAGTTACACCGGGATTACTGACGGGGGAGTTACACCGGGATTACTGACGGGGGAGTTACACCGGGATTACTGACGGGGGAGTTACACTGGGATTACTGACGGGGAGTTACACTGGGATTACTGATGGGGGAGTTACACTGGGATTACTGACGGGGGAGTTACACTGGGATTACTGACGGGGGAGTTACACTGGGATTACTGACGGGGGAGTTACACTGGGATTACTGACGGGGGAGTTACACTGGGATTACTGACGGGGGAGTTACACTGGGATTACTGACGAGGGAGTTACACTGGGATTACTGACGGGGGAGTTACACTGGGATTACTGACGGGGGAGTTACACTGGGATTACTGACGGGGGAGTTACACTGGGATTACTGACGGGGGAGTTACACTGGGATTACTGACGGAGTAATTACACTGGGATTACTGACGGGGGAGTTACACTGGGATTACTTACGGAGGAGTTACACTGGGATTACTGACGGGGGAGTTACACTGGGATTACTGACAAGGGAGTTACACTGGGATTACTGACGGGGGAGTTACACTGGGATTACTGACGGGGGAGTTACACTGGGATTACTGACGGGGGAGTTACACTGGGATTACTGACGGGGGAGTTACACTGGGATTACTGACGGGGGAGTTACACCGGGATTACTGACGGGGGAGTTACGCCGGGATTACTGACGGGGGAGTTACACTGGGATTACTGACGGGGGAGTTACACTGGGATTACTGACGGGGGAGTTACACTGGGATTACTGACGGGGGAGTTACACTGGGATTACTGACGGGGGAGTTACACTGGGATTATTGACGGGGGCGTTACACTGGGATTACTGACGGGGGAGTTACACTGGGATTACTGACGGAGTAATTACACTGGGATTACTGACGGGGGAGTTACACTGGGATTACTGACGGGGGAGTTACACTGGGATTACTGACGGGGGAGTTACACTGGGATTACTGACGGGGGAGTGACACTGGGATTACTGATGGGGGAGTTACACTGGGATTACTGACGGGGGAGTTGCACTGGGATTACTGACGGGGGAGTTACACTGGGATTACTGACGGGGGAGTTACACCGGGATTACTGACGGGGGAGTTACACTGGGATTACTGACGGGGGAGTTACACTGGGATTACTGACGGGGGAGTTACACTGGGATTACTGACGGGGGAGTTACACTGGGATTACTGACGGGGGAGTTACACTGGGATTACTGACGGGGGAGTTACACTGGGATTACTGACGGAGGAGTTACGCTGGGATTACTGACGGAGGAGTTACGCTGGGATTACTGACGGGGGAGTTACACTGGGATTACTGACGGAGGAGTTACACTGGGATTACTGACGGGGGAGTTACACTGGGATTACTGACGGGGGAGTTACACTGGGATTACTGACGGGGGAGTTACACTGGGATTACTGACGGGGGAGTTACACTGGGATTACTGACGGGGGAGTTACACTGGGATTACTGACGGGGGAGTTACACTGGGATTACTGACGGGGGAGTTACACTGGGATTACTGATGGGGGAGTTACACTGGGATTACTGACGGGGGAGTTACACTGGGATTACTGACGGAGTAATTACACTGGGATTACTGACGGGGGAGTTACACTGGGATTACTGACGGGGGAGTTACACTGGGATTACTGACGGGGAGTTACACTGGGATTACTGACGGGGGAGTTACACTGGGATTACTGACGGGGGAGTTACACTGGGATTACTGACGGGGGAGTTACACTAGGATTACTGACGGGGGAGTTACACTGGGATTACTGACGGGGGAGTTACACTGGGATTACTGACGGGGGAGTTACACTGGGATTACTGACGGGGGAGTTACACTGGGATTACTGACGGGGGAGTTACACTGGGATTACTGACGGGGGAGTTACACTGGGATCGCTGACGGGGGAGTTACACTGGGATTACTGACGGGGAGTTACACTGGGATTACTGACGGGGGAGTTACACTGGGATTACTGACGGGGGAGTTACACTGGGATTACTGACGAGGGAGTTACACTGGGATTACTGAAGGGTGAGTTACACTGGGATTACTGACGGGGGAGTTACACTGGGATTACTGACGGGGGAGTTACACTGGGATTACTGACGGGGGAGTTACACTGGGATTATTGACGGGGGAGTTACACTGGGATTACTGACGGGGGAGTTACACTGGGATTACTGATGGGAGAATTACACTGGGATTACTGACGGGGGAGTTACACTGGGATTACTGACGGGGAAGTTACACTGGAATTACTGACGGGGGAGTTACACTGGGATTACTGACGGGGAGTTACACTGGGATTACTGACGGGGGAGTTACACTGGGATTACTGACGGGGGAGTTACACTGGGATTACTGACGGGGGAGTTAAACTGGGATTACTGACGGGGGAGTTACACTGGGATTACTGACGGGGGAGTTACACTGGGATTACTGACGGGGAGTTACACTGGGATTACTGACGGGGGAGTTACACAGGGATCGCTGACGGGGGAGTTACACCGGGATCGCTGACGGGGGAGTTACACTGGGATTACTGACGGGGGAGTTACACTGGGATTACTGACGGGAGAGTTACACTGGGTTTACTGACGGGGGAGTTACACTGGGATTACTGACGGGGGAGTTACACTGGGATTCCTGACGGGGGAGTTACACTGGGATTACTGACGGGGGAGTTACACTGGGACTACTGACGGGGGAGTTACACTGGGATTACTGATGGGGGATTTACACTGGGATTACTGACGGGGGAGTTACACTGGGATTCCTGACGGGGGAGTTACACTGGGATTACTGACGGGGGACTTACACTGGGATTACTGACAGGGAGTTACACTGGGATTACTGACAGGGGAGTTACACTGGGATTACTGACGGGGGAGTTACACTGGGTTTACTGACGGGGGAGTTACACTGGGTTTACTGACGGGGGAGTTACACTGGGATTACTGACGGGTGAGTTGCACTGGGATTACTGACGGGGGAGTTACACTGGGATTACTGACGGGGGAGTTACACTGGGATTACTGACGGGGGAGTTACACTGGGATTACTGACGGGGGAGTTACACTGGGATTACTGACGGGGGAGTTACACTGGGATTACTGACGGGGGAGTTACACTGGGATTGCTGACGGGGGAGTTACACTGGGATTACTGACGGGGGAGTTACACTGGGTTCACTGACGGGGGAGTTACACTGGGATCGCTGACGGGGGAGTTACACTGGGATTACTGACGGGGGAGTTACACCGGGATTACTGACGGGGGAGTTACACTGGGATTACTGACGGGGGAGTTACACTGGGATTACTGACGGAGTAATTACACTGGGATTACTGACGGGGGAGTTACACTGGGATTACTGACGGGGGAGTTACACTGGGATCGCTGACGGGGGAGTTACACTGGGATTACTGACGGGGGAGTTACACCGGGATTACTGACGGGGGAGTTACACCGGGATTACTGACGGGGTAGTTACACTGGGATTACTGACGGGGGAGTTACACTGGGATTACTGACGGGGGAGTTACACTGGGATTACTGACGGGGGAGTTACACTGGGATTACTGACGGGGGAGTTACACTGGGATTACTGACGGGGGAGTTACACTGGGATTACTGACGGGGGAGTTACACTGGGATTACTGACGGGGGAGTTACACTGGGATTACTGACGGAGTAATTACACTGGGATTACTGACGGGGGAGTTACACTGGGATTACTGACGGAGGAGTAACACTGGGATTACTGACGGGGAAGTTACACTGGGATCGCTGACGGGGGAGTTACACTGGGATTGCTGACGGGGGAGTTACACCGGGATTACTGACGGGGGAGTTACACTGGGATTACTGACGGGGGAGTTACACTGGGATTACTGACGGAGTAATTACACTGGGATTACTGACGGGGGAGTTACACTGGGATCACTGACGGGGGAGTTACACTGGGATTGCTGACGGGGGAGTTACACCGGGATTACTGACGGGGGAGTTACACCGGGATTACTGACGGGGGAGTTACACCGGGATTACTGACGGGGTAGTTACACTGGGATTACTGACGGGGGAGTTACACTGGGATTACTGACGGGGGAGTTACACTGGGATTACTGACGGAGTAATTACACTGGGATTACTGACGGGGGAGTTACACTGGGATCACTGACGGGGGAGTTACACTGGGATCGCTGACGGGGGAGTTACACCGGGATTACTGACGGGGGAGTTACACCGGGATTACTGACGGGGGAGTTACACCGGGATTACTGACGGGGTAGTTACACTGGGATTACTGACGGGGGAGTTACACTGGGATTACTGACGGGGGAGTTACACTGGGATTACTGACGGGGGAGTTACACTGGGATTACTGACGGGGGAGTTACACTGGGATTACTGACGGGGGAGTTACACTGGGATTACTGACGGGGGAGTTACACTGGGATTACTGACGGGGGAGTTACACTGGGATTGCTGACGGGGGAGTTCCACTGGGATTGCTGACGGGGGAGTTACACTGGGATTACTGACGGGGGAGTTACACTGGGATTACTGACGGGGGAGTTACACTGGGATTACTGACGGGGGAGTTACACTGGGATTGCTGACGGGGGAGTTCCACTGGGATTGCTGACGGGGGAGTTACACTGGGATTGCTGACGGGGGAGTTACACTGGGATTACTGACGGGGGAGTTACACTGGGATTACTGACGGGGGAGTTACACTGGGATTGCTGACGGGGGAGTTCCACTGGGATTGCTGACGGGGGAGTTACACTGGGATTGCTGACGGGGGAGTTACACTGGGATTGCTGACGGGGGAGTTCCACTGGGATTGCTGACGGGGGAGTTACACTGGGATTACTGACGGAGGAGTTACACTGGGATTACTGACGGGGGAGTTACACTGGGATTACTGACGGGGGAGTTACACTGGGATTACTGACGGGGGAGTTACACTGGGATTACTGACGGAGTAATTACACTGGGATTACTGACGGGGGAGTTACACTGGGATTACTGACGGAGTAATTACACTGGGATTACTGACGGGGGAGTTACACTGGGATTACTGACGGAGGAGTTACACTGGGATTACTGACGGGGGAGTTACACTGGGATTACTGACGGGAGAGTTACACTGGGATTACTGACGGGGGAGTTACACTGGGATTGCTGACGGAGGAGTTACACTGGGATTACTGACGGGGAAGTTACACTGGGATTACTGACGGGGGAGTTACACTGGGATTACTGACGGGGGAGTTACACTGGGATTACTGACGGGGGAGTTACACTGGGATTACTGACAGGGGAGTTACACTGGGATTACTGACGGGGGAGTTACACTGGGATTACTGACGGGGGAGTGACACTGGGATCACTGACGGGGGAGTTACACTGGGATCGCTGACGGGGAGTTACTCTGGGATCGCTGACGGGGGAGTTACACTGGGATTCCTGACGGGGGAGTTACACTGGGATTACTGACGGGGGAGTTACACTGGGATTATTGACGGGGGAGTTACACTGGGATTACTGACGGGGGAGTTACACTGGGATTACTGACGGAGGAGTTACACTGGGATTACTGACGGGGGAGTTACACTGGGATTACTGACGGGGGAGTTACACTGGGATTACTGACGGGGGAGTTACACTGGGTTTACTGACGGGGGAGTTACACTGGGATTACTGACGGGGGAGTTACACTGGGATTACTGACGGGGGAGTTACACTGGGATTACTGACGGGGGAGTTACACTGGGTTTACTGACGAGGGAGTTACACTGGGATTACTGACGGGGGAGTTACACTGGGATTACTGACGGAGGAGTTACACTGGGATTACTGACGGGGGAGTTACACTGGGATTACTGACGGGGGAGTTACACTGGGATTACTGACGGGGGAGTTACACTGGGTTTACTGACGGGGGAGTTACAGTGGGATTACTGACGGGGGAGTTACACTGGGATTACTGACGGGGGAGTTACACTGGGTTTACTGACGGGGGAGTTACAGTGGGATTACTGACGGGGGAGTTACACTGGGATTACTGACGGGGGAGTTACACTGGGTTTACTGACGGGGGAGTTACAGTGGGATTACTGACGGGGGAGTTACACTGGGATTACTGATGGGGGAGTTACACTGGGATTACTGACGGGGGAGTTACACTGGGATTACTGACGGGGGAGTTACACTGGGATTACTGACGGAGGAGTTACACTGGGATTACTGACGGGGGAGTTACACTGGGATTACTGACGGGGGAGTTACACTGGGATTACTGACGGGGGAGTTACACTGGGTTTACTGACGGGGGAGTTACAGTGGGATTACTGACAGGGGAGTTACACTGGGATTACTGACGGGGGAGTTACACTGGGTTTACTGACGGGGGAGTTACAGTGGGATTACTGACGGGGGAGTTACACTGGGATTACTGACGGGGGAGTTACACTGGGTTTACTGACGGGGGAGTTACAGTGGGATTACTGACGGGGGAGTTACACTGGGATTACTGATGGGGGAGTTACACTGGGATTACTGACGGGGGAGTTACACTGGGATTACTGACGGGGGATTTACACCGGGATTACTGACGGGGTAGTTACACTGGGATCGCTGACGGGGGAGTTACACTGGGATTACTGACGGGGGAGTTACACTGGGATCGCTGACGGGGGTGTTACACTGGGATTACTGACGGGGAGTTACACTGGGATTACTGACGGGGGAGTTACACTGGGATTACTGACGGGGGAGTTACACTGGGATTACTGACGAGGGAGTTACACTGGGATTACTGACGGGGGAGATACACTGGGATTAATGACGGGGGAGTTACACTGGGATTACTGACGGGGGAGTTACACTGGGATTACTGACGGGGGAGTTACACTGGGATTACTGACGGGGGAGTTACACTGGGATTACTGACGGGGGAGTTACACTGGGATTACTGACGGAGGAGTTACACTGGGATTACTGACGGGGGAGTTACACTGGGATTACTGACGGGGGGAGTTACACTGGGATTACTGACGGGGGAGTTACACTGGGATTACTGACGAGGGAGTTACACTGGGATTGCTGACGGGGGAGTTACACTGGGATTACTGACGGGGGAGTTACACTGGGTTTACTGACGGGGGAGTTACACTGGGATTACTGACGGAGGAGTTACACTGGGATTACTGACGGGGGACTTACACTGGGATTACTGACGGGGGAGTTACACTGGGATTACTGACGTGGGAGTTACACTGGGATTACTGACGGGGGAGTTACACTGGGATTACTGACGGGGAGTTACACTGGGATTACTGACGGGGGAGTTACACTGGGATTACTGACGGGGGAGTTACACTGGGTTTACTGACGGGGGAGTTACACTGGGTTTACTGACGGGGGAGTTACACTGGGGTTACTGACGGGTGAGTTACACTGGGATTACTGACGGGGGAGTTACACTGGGATTACTGACGGGGGAGTTACACTGGGATTACTGACGGGGGAGTTACACTGGGATTACTGACCGGGGAGTTACACTGGGATTACTGACGGGGGAGTTACACTGGGATTACTGACGGGGGAGTTACACTGGGTTTACTGACGGGGGAGTTACACTGGGATCGCTGACGGGGGAGTTACACTGGGATTATTGACGGGGGAGTTACACCGGGATTACTGATGGGGGAGTTACACTGGGATTACCGACGGAGAAATTACACTGGGATTACTGACGGGGGAGTTACACTGGGATTACTGACGGGGGAGTTACACTGGGATCGCTGACGGGGGAGTTACACTGGGATTGCTGACGGGGGAGTTACACCGGGATTACTGACGGGGGAGTTACACCGGGATTACTGACGGGGGAGTTAAACTGGGATTACTGACGGGGGAGTTACACTGGGATTACTGACGGGGGAGTTACACTGGGATTACTGACGGGGGAGTTACACTGGGGTTACTGACGGGTTGTTACACTGGGATTACTGACGGGGGAGTTACACTGGGATTACTGACGGGTGAGTTACACTGGGATTACTGACGGGGGAGTTACACTGGGATTACTGACGGAGGAGTTACACTGGGATTACTGACGGGGGAGTTACACTGGGATTACTGACGGGGGAGTTACACTGGGATTACTGACGGGGGAGTTACACTGGGATTACTGACGGGGGAGTTACACTGGGATTACTGACGGGGGAGTTACACTGGGATTACTGACGGAGTAATTACACTGGGATTACTGACGGGGGAGTTACACTGGGATTACTGACGGAGGAGTTACACTGGGATTACCGACGGGGGAGTTACACTGGGATTACTGACGGGGGAGTTACACTGGGATTACTGACGGGGGAGTTACACTGGGATTACTGACGGGGGAGTTACACTGGGATTACTGACGGGGGAGTTACACTGGGTTTACTGACGGGGGAGTTACACTGGGATTACTGACGGGGGAGTTACACTGGGATTACTGACGGGGGAGTTACACTGGGATTACTGACGGGGGAGTTACACTGGGATTACTGACGGGGGAGTTACACTGGGATTACTGACGGGGGAGTTACACTGGGATTACTGACGGGGGAGTTACACTGGGATTACTGACGGGGGAGTTACACTGGGATTGCTGACGGGGGAGTTACACTGGGATTGCTGACGGGGGAGTTACACTGGGATTACTGACGGGGGAGTTACACTGGGATTACTGACGGGGGAGTTACACTGGGATTGCTGACGGGGGAGTTACACTGGGATTACTGACGGGGGAGTTACACTGGGATTACTGACGGGGGAGTTACACTGGGATTACTGACGGGGGAGTTACACTGGGATTACTGACGGGGAGTTACACTGGGATTACTGACGGGGGAGTTACACTGGGATTACTGACGGGGGAGTTACACTGGGATTACTGACGGGGGAGTTACACTGGGATCACTGACGGGGGAGTTACACTGGGTTTACTGACGGGGGAGTTACACTGGGATTACTGACGGGGGAGTTACACTGGGATTACTGACGGGGGAGTTACACTGGGATTACTGACGGGGGAGTTACACTGGGATTACTGACGGGGGAGTTACACTGGGATTACTGACGGGGGAGTTACACTGGGTTTACTGACGGGGGAGTTACACTGGGATTACTGACGGAGGAGTTACACTGGGATTACTGACGGGGGAGTTACACTGGGATTACTGACGGGGGAGTTACACTGGGATTACTGACGGGGGAGTTACACTGGGATTACTGACGGGGGAGTTACACTGGGATTACTGACGGGGGAGTTACACTGGGATTACTGACGGGGGAGTTACACTGGGATCGCTGACGGGGGAGTTACACTGGGATTACTGACGGGGGAGTTACACTGGGATTACTGACGGGGAGTTACACTGGGATTACTGACGGGGGAGTTACACTGGGATTACTGACGGGGAGTTACACTGGGATTACTGACGGGGCAGTTACACTGGGATTACTGACGAGGGAGGTACACTAGGATTACTGATGGGGGAGTTACACTGGGATTACTGACGGGAGAGTTACACTGGGATTACTGACGGGGGAGTTACACTGGGATTACTGACGGGGGAGTTACACTGGGATTACTGACGGGGGAGTTACACTGGGATTACTGACGGGGGAGTTACACTTGGATTACTGACGGGGGAGTTACACTGGGATTACTGACGGGGGAGTTACACTGGGATTACTGACGGGGGAGTTACACTGGGATTACTGACGGGGGAGTTACACTGGGATTACTGACGGGGGAGTTACACTGGGATTACTGACGGGGGAGTTACACTGGGATTACTGACGGGGGAGTTACACTGGGATTACTGACGGGGGAGTTACACTGGGATTGCTGACGGGGGAGTTACACTGGGATTACTGACGGGGGAGTTACACTGGGATTACTGACGGGAGAATTACACTGGGATTACTGACGGTGGAGTTACACTGGGATTACTGACGGGGGAGTTACACTGGGATTACTGACGGGGGAGTTACACTGGGATTACTGACGGAGTAATTACAAAGGGATTACTGACGGGGGAGTTACACTGGGATTACTGACGGAGGAGTTACACTGGGATTACTGATGGGGGAGTTACACTGGGATTACTGGCGGGGGAGTTACACTGGGATTACTGACGGGGGAGTTACACTGGGATTACTGACGGGGGAGTTACACTGGGATTACTGACGGGGGAGTTACACTGGGATTACTGACGGGGGAGTTACACTGGGATTACTGACGGGGGAGTTACACTGGGATTACTGACGGGGGAGTTACACTGGGATTACTGACGGGGGAGTTACACTGGGATTACTGACGGGGGAGTTGCACTGGGATTACTGACGGGGGAGTTACACTGGGATTACTGACGGGGGAGTTACACCGGGATTACTGACGGGGGAGTTACACTGGGATTACTGACGGAGTGTTTCACTGGGATTACTGACGGGAGAGTTACACTGGGATTACTGACGGGGGAGTTACACTGGGATTACTGACGGGGGAGTTACACTGGGATTACTGACGGGGGAGTTACACTGGGATTACTGACGGGGGAGTTACACTGGGATTACTGACGGGGGAGTTACACTGGGATTACTGACGGGGAGTTACACTGGGATTACTGATGGGGGAGTTACATTGGGATTACTGACGGGGAGTTACACTGGGATTACTGACGGGGGAGTTACACTGGGATTACTGACGGGGGAGTTACACTGGGATTACTGACGGGGGAGTTACACTGGGATTACTGACGGGGGAGTTACACTGGGATTACTGACGGGGGAGTTACACTGGGATTACTGACGGAGGAGTTACACTGGGATTACTGACGTGGGAGTTACACTGGGATTACTGACGGGGGAGTTACACTAGGATTACTGACGGGGGAGTTACACTAGGATTACTGACGGAGGAGTTACACTGGGATTACTGACGTGGGAGTTACACTGGGATTACTGACGGGGGAGTTACACTGGGATTACTGATGGGGGAGTTACACTGGGATTACTGACGGAGGAGTTACACTGGGATTACTGACGGGGGAGTTACACCAGGATTACTGACGGGGGAGTTACACTGGGATTACTGACGGAGGAGTTACACTGGGATTACTGACGGGGGAGTTACACTGGGATTACTGACGGAGGAGTTACACTGGGATTACTGACAGGGGAGTTGCACTGGGATTACTGACGGGGGAGTTACACTGGGATTACTGACGGGGGAGTTACACTGGGATTACTGACGGGGGAGTTACACTGGGATCACTGACGGGGGAGTTACACTGGGATTACTGACGGGGGAGTTACACTGGGATTACTGACGGGGGAGTTACACTGGGATTGCTGACGGGGGAGTTACACTGGGATTACTGACGGGGGAGTTACACTGGGATTACTGACGGGAGAGTTACACTGGGATTACTGACGGGGGAGTTACACTGGAATTACTGACGGTGGAGTTACACTGGGATTACTGACGGGGGAGTTACACTGGGATTACTGACGGGGGAGTTACACTGGGATTACTGACGGGGGAGTTACACTGGGATTACTGACGGGGGAGTTACACTGGGATTACTGACGGGGGAGTTACACTGGGATTACTGACGGGGGAGTTACACTGGGATTACTGACGGGGGAGTTACACTGGGATTACTGACGGGGGAGTTACACTGGGATCGCTGACGGGGAGTTACACTGGGATCGCTGACGGGGGAGTTACACTGGGATTGCTGACGGGGGAGTTACACTGGGATTACTGACGGGGGAGTTACACTGGGATTACTGACGGGGGAGTTACACTGGGATTACTGACGGGAGAGTTACACTGGGATTACTGACGGGGGAGTTCCACTGGGATTACTGACGGGGGAGTTACACTGGGATTACTGACGGGGGAGTTACACTGGGATTACTGACGGGGGAGTTACACTGGGATTACTGACGGGGGAGTTACACTGGGATTACTGACGGGGGAGTTACACTGGGATAACTGACGGGGGAGTTACACTGGGATTACTGACGGGGGAGTTACACTGGGATTACTGACGGGGGAGTTACACTGGGATTACTGACGGGGGAGTTACACTGGGATTACTGACGGGGGAGTTATACTGGGATTACTGACGGGGGAGTTACACTGGGTTTACTGACGGGGGAGTTACACTGGGATTACTGACGGGGGAGTTACACTGGGATTACTGACGGGGGAGTTACACTGGGTTTACTGACGGGGGAGTTACACTGGGATTACTGACGGAGGAGTTAAACTGGGATTACTGACGGGGGAGTTACACTGGGATTACTGATGTGGGAGTTACACTGGGATTACTGACGGGGGAGTTACACTGGGATTACTGACGGGGAGTTACACTGGGATTACTGACGGGGGAGTTACACTGGGATTACTGACGGGGGAGTTACACTGGGATTACTGACGGGGGAGTTACACTGGGATTACTGACGGGGAGTTACACTGGGATTACTGACGGGGGAGTTACACTGGGATTACTGACGGGGGAGTTACACTGGGATTACTGACGGGGGAGTTACACCGGGATTACTGACGGGGGAGTTACACTGGGATTACTGACGGGGGAGTTACACTGGGATTACTGACGGGTGAGTTACACTGGGATTACTGACGGAGGAGTTACACTGGGATTACTGACGGGGGAGTTACACTGGGATTACTGACGGGGGAGTTACACTGGGATTACTGACGGGGGAGTTACACTGGGATTACTGACGGGGGTGTTACACTGGGATTACTGACGGGGGAGTTACACTGGGATTACTGACGGGGAGTTACACTGGGATTACTGACGGAGTAATTACACTGGGATTACTGACGGGGGAGTTACACTGGGATTACTGATGGGGGAGTTACACTGGGATTACTGACGGGAGAGTTACACTGGGATTACTGACGGGGGAGTTACACTGGGATTACTGACGGGGGAGTTACACTGGGATTACTGACGGGGGAGTTACACTGGGATTACTGACGGGGGAGTTACACTGGGATTACTGACGGGGGAGTTACACTGGGATTACTGACGGGGGAGTTACACTGGGATTACTGACGGGGGAGTTACACTGGGATTACTGACGGGGGAGTTACACTGGGATTACTGACGGGGGAGTTACACTGGGATTACTGACGGGGGAGTTACACTGGGATTACTGACGGGGGAGTTACACTGGGATTACTGACGGGGGAGTTACACTGGGATTACTGACGGGGAGTTACACTGGGATCGCTGACGGGGGAGTTACACTGGGATTACTGACGGGGGAGTTACACTGGGATTACTGACGGGGGAGTTACACTGGGATTACTGACGGGAGAGTTACACTGGGATTACTGACGGGGGAGTTACACTGGGATTACTGACGGGGGAGTTTCACTGGGGTTACTGACGGGGGAGTTACACTGGGATTACTGACGGGGGAGTTACACTGGGATTACTGACGGGGGAGTTACACTGGGATTACTGACGGGGGAGTTTCACTGGGGTTACTGACGGGGGAGTTACACTGGGATTACTGACGGGGGAGTTACACTGGGATTACTGACGGGGGAGTTACACTAGGATTACTGACGGGGGAGTTACACTGGGATTACTGACGGGAGAGTTACACTGGGATTACTGACGAGGGAGTTACACTGGGATCACTGACGGGGGAGTTACACTGGGATCGCTGACGGGGGAGTTACACTGGGATTACTGACGGGGGAGTTACACTGGGATTACTGACGGGGGAGTTACACTGGGATTACTGACGGGAGAATTACACTGGGATTACTGACGGGGGAGTTACACTGGGATTACTGACGGGGGAGTTACACTGGGATTACTGACGGGGGAGTTACACTGGGATTACTGACGGGGGAGTTACACTGGGATTACCGACGGGGGAGTTACACTGGGATTACTGACGGGGGAGTTACACCGGGATTACTGACGGGGGAGTTACACTGGGATTACTGACGGGGGAGTTACACCGGGATTACTGACGGGGAAGTTACACCGGGATTACTGACGGGGGAGTTACACTGGGATTACTGACGGAGGAGTTACACTGGGATTACTGACGGGAGAGTTACACTGGGATCACTGACGGGGGAGTTACACTGGGATTACTGACGGGGGAGTTACACTGGGATTACTGACGGGGGAGTTACACTGGGATTACTGACGGGGGAGTTACACTGGGATTACTGACGGGGGATTTACACTGGGATTACTGACGAGGGAGTTACACTGGGATTACTGACGGGGGAGTTACACTGGGATTACTGACGGGGGAGTTACACTGGGATTACTGACGGGGGAGTTACACTGGGATTACTGACGGGGGAGTTACACTGGGATTACTGACGGGGGAGTTACACTGGGATCACTGACGGGGGAGTTACACTGGGATTACTGACGGGGGAGTTACACTGGGATTACTGACGGGGGAGTTACACTGGGATTACTGACGGGGGAGTTACACTGGGATTACTGACGGGGGAGTTACACTGGGATTACTGACGGGGGAGTTACACTGGGATTACTGACGGGGGAGTTACACTGGGATTACTGACGGGGGAGTTACACTGGGATTACTGACGGGGGAGTTACACTGGGATTACTGACGGGGGAGTTACACTGGGATTACTGACGGGGGAGTTACACCGGGATCGCTGACGGGGGAGTTACACTGGGATTACTGACGGGGGAGTTACACTGGGATCACTGACGGGGGAGTTACACCGGGATCGCTGACGGGGGAGTTACACTGGGATTACTGACGGGGGAGTTACACTGGGATTACTGACGGAGGAGTTACACTGGGATTACTGACGGGGAGTTACACTGGGATTACTGACGGGGGAGTTACACTGGGATTACTGACGGGGGAGTTACACTGGGATTACTGACGGGGGAGTTACACTGGGATTACTGACGGGGGAGTTACACTGGGATTACTGACGGAGTGTTTCACTGGGATTACTGACGGGGGAGTTACACTGGGATTACTGACGGGGGAGTTACACTGGGATTACTGACGGGGGAGTTACACTGGGATTACTGACGGGGGAGTTACACTGGGATTACTGACGGAGGAGTTACACTGGGATTACTGACGGGGAGTTACACTGGGATTACTGACGGGGGAGTTACACTGGGATTACTGACGGGGGAGTTACACCGGGATTACTGACGGGGGAGTTACACTGGGATTACTGACGGGGGAGTTACACTGGGATTACCGACGGGGGAGTTACACTGGGATTACTGACGGGGGAGTTACACTGGGATTACTGACGGGGGAGTTACACTGGGATTACTGACGGGGGATTTACACTGGGATTACTGACGGGGGAGTTACACTGGGATTACTGACGGGGGAGTTACACTGGGATTACTGACGGAGTGTTTCACTGGGATTACTGACGGGGGAGTTACACTGGGATTACTGACGGGGGAGTTACACTGGGATTACTGACGGGGGAGTTACACTGGGATTACTGACGGAGTGTTTCACTGGGATTACTGACGGGGGAGTTACACTGGGATTACTGACGGGGGAGTTACACTGGGATTACTGACGGGGGAGTTACACTGGGATTACTGACGGGGGAGTTACACTGGGATTACTGACGGGGGAGTTACACTTGGATTACTGACGCAGGAGTTACACTGGGATTACTGACGGGGCATTACTGCAGATTGACACAATATTAACACGTTGATATCCAGCAATGCACTTTTATGCTGGGGGGCAGTTTGTTAGGTTATTTGACAACATTCAGGTGTTGAACCATGTAATCTAATTGCACGTTAGTTTTTTTAGAGGGGATTATTAAAAAATCTCTACATGTAGATTTAATGTTGATTTAGAAGACTGCGTATCTTTAAATGTGGATCTTGAAATGGTATCACTACATGTTGGGGTTCACTGCCAGCCAACAGTCCTCCTGCTCTTACCTGTGGATGCACTCTTTCACTACGTCATACTGCCCAATCGATGATGCCGTGTGAAGATCTAGTGAAACATCTAGGTCCTCACAGCCTATCATCTGCTCAAAGCCGTGCCACATGGACAGGCTGCGATTCAGAAGCTCCGTCTCACTCGCCTCATCACTTAGCTCCGACATGCTGCACTCACTTCCTGTAAAACAGATTAGTTCATCACACCACCTCTGTCATGCCATACACATTCCTCACATCGACACTGGGGTAGCAGATCACAGAGAACCCAGCCCTGGGACATCCCCCTCTTTGGTCAGCACTGGGGGAGTGTGTTTAGTATCCGTGGGATTGGTAATGTGTTCAGGCAGTAGTCACAACGGCGCCTAAATGCAGTGACCGTTCAGGATACAAGGTCTGCTCATGTACGGACTTCAGTAGCATCATGTTGTGTAGTGTCTGCTGCAATGAGAAGGCCAAAGAATGAGTGAGAGTGTCACAGGATGAGAGTGAGTCTGTCACAAGATGAGAGCGAGTGTGTCACAGGATGAGAGTGAGAGTGTCACAGGATGAGAGTGAGAGTGTCACAGGATGAGAATTTCACAGGATCAGAGCGAGAATGTCACAGGATGAGACTGAGAGTGTCAGAGAATAAGAGTGAGAGTGTCATAGGAAGAGATTGAGAGTGTCAAAGGATGAGAGTGAGAGTGTCACAGAATGAGAGTGAGAGTGTCACAGGATGAGAGTGAGAGCGTCACAGGGTGAGAGTGGCACAGGATGAGAGTGAGAGTGTCACAGGATGAGAGTGAGAGTGTCACAGGATGAGAGTGAGTGTGTCACAGGATGAGAGTGAGAGCGTCACAGGGTGAGAGTGAGAGTGTCACAGAATGAGAGTGAGAGTGTCACAGGATGAGAGTGAGGGTGTCACAGGATGAGAGTGGCACAGGATGAGAGTGAGAGTGTCACAGGATGAGAGTGAGAGTGTCACAGGATGAGAGTGAGTGTGTCACAGGATGAGAGTGAGAGTGTCACAGGATGAGAGTGAGAGTGTCACAGGATGAGAGTGAGAGTGTCACAGGATGAGAGTGAGAGTGTCACAGGATGAGAGTGAGAGTGTCACAGGATGGGAGTGAGAGTGGCACAGGATCAGAGTGAGAGTGACACAGGATCAGAGTGAGTGTGTCACAGGATGTGAGTGAGAGTGTCGCAGGATGAGAGTGAGTGTGTCACAGGATGAGAGTGAGTGTGTCACAGGATGAGAGTGAGAGTGTCACAGGATGAGAGCGGGAGTGTCAGAGGATCAGAGTGAGAGTGTCACAGGATCAGAGTGAGTGTCACAGGATCAGAGTGAGAGCATCACAGGATCAGAGTGAGAGTGTCACAGGATGAGAGTGAGAGTGTCACAGGATGAGAGTGAGCGTGTCACAGGATGAGAGTGAGCGTGTCACAGTATGAGAGTGAGAGTGTCACAGGATGAGAGTGAGAGTGTCACAGGATGAGAGTGAGAGTGTCACAGGATGGGAGTGAGAGTGGCACAGGATGGGAGTGAGAGTGGCACAGGATGAGAGTGAGAGTGTCACAGGATGGGAGTGAGAGTGTCACAGGATGAGAGTGAGAGTGTCACAGGATGGGAGTGAGAGTGTCACAGGGTGAGAGTGAGAGTGGCACAGGATGAGAGTGAGAGTGTCACAGGATGAGAGTGAGAGTGTCACAGGATGAGAGTGAGAGTGTCACAGGATGGGAGTGAGAGTGGCACAGGATGGGAGTGAGAGTGGCACAGGATGGGAGTGAGAGTGTCACAGGATGAGAGTGAGAGTGTCACAGGATGGGAGTGAGAGTGTCACAGGGTGAGAGTGAGAGTGGCACAGGATGAGAGTGAGAGTGTCACAGGATCAGAGTGGGAGTGTCACAGGATGGGAGTGAGAGTGGCACAGGATCAGAGTGAGAGTGACACAGGATGAGAGTGAGTGTGTCACAGGATGTGAGTGAGAGTGTCACAGGATGAGAGTGAGTGTGTCACAGGATGAGAGTGAGAGTGTCACAGGATGAGAGCGGGAGTGTCAGAGGATCAGAGTGATAGTGTCACAGGATCAGAGTGAGAGTGTCACAGGATGAGAGTGAGTGTCACAGGATCAGAGTGAGAGCATCACAGGATCAGAGTGAGAGTGTCACAGGTTGAGAGTGAGAGTGTCAAAGGATGAGAGTGAGAGTGTCACAGGATGAGAGTGAGAGTGTCACAGGAGGAGAGTGAGAGTGTCACAGGAGGAGAGTGAGAGTGTCACAGGATGAGAGTGAGCGTGTCACAGGATGAGAGTGAGCGTGTCACAGGATGAGAGTGAGCGTGTCACAGGAGGAGAGTGAGAGTGTCACAGGATGAGAGTGAGAGTGTCACAGGATGAGAGTGACTGTGTCACAGGATGAGAGTGAGAGTGTCACAGGATGAGAGTGAGAGTGTCACAGGATGAGAGTGAGAGTGTCACAGGATGGGAGTGAGAGTGGCACAGGATGGGAGTGAGAGTGGCACAGGATGGGAGTGAGAGTGGCACAGGATGGGAGTGAGAGTGTCACAGGATGAGAGTGAGAGTGTCACAGGATGGGAGTGAGAGTGTCACAGGGTGAGAGTGAGAGTGGCACAGGATGAGAGTGAGAGTGTCACAGGATGAGAGTGAGAGTGTCACAGGATGGGAGTGAGAGTGGCACAGGATGGGAGTGAGAGTGGCACAGGATGAGAGTGAGAGTGTCACAGGATGAGAGTGAGAGTGTCACTGGATGAGAGTGAGAGTGTCACAGGATGGGAGTGAGAGTGGCACAGGATGGGAGTGAGAGTGGCACAGGATGGGAGTGAGAGTGTCACAGGATGAGAGTGAGAGTGTCACAGGATGGGAGTGAGAGTGTCACAGGGTGAGAGTGAGAGTGGCACAGGATGAGAGTGAGAGTGTCACAGGATCAGAGTGGGAGTGTCACAGGATGGGAGTGAGAGTGGCACAGGATCAGAGTGAGAGTGACACAGGATGAGAGTGAGAGTGTCACAGGATGAGAGTGAGCGTGTCACAGGATGGGAGTGAGAGTGTCACAGGATGAGAGTGAGAGTGTCACAGGATCAGAGTGAGAGTGTCACAGGATCAGAGTGAGTGTCACAGGATCAGAGTGAGAGCATCACAGGATCAGAGTGAGAGTGTCACAGGATGAGAGTGAGAGTGTCACAGGATGAGAGTGAGAGAGTCACAGGATGAGAGTGAGAGTGTCACAGGAGGAGAGTGAGAGTGTCACAGGAGGAGAGTGAGAGTGTCACAGGATGAGAGTGAGCGTGTCACAGGATGAGAGTGAGCGTGTCACAGGATGAGAGAGAGCGTGTCACAGGATGAGAGTGAGCGTGTCACAGGAGGAGAGTGAGAGTGTCACAGGATGAGAGTGAGAGTGTCACAGGATGAGAGTGACTGTGTCACAGGATGAGAGTGAGAGTGCCACAGGATGAGAGTGAGAGTGTCACAGGATGAGAGTGAGAGTGTCACAGGTAGGGAGTGAGAGTGGCACAGGATGGGAGTGAGAGTGGCACAGGATGGGAGTGAGAGTGTCACAGGATGGGAGTGAGAGTGTCACAGGATGAGAGTGAGAGTGTCACAGGATGGGAGTGAGAGTGTCACAGGGTGAGAGTGAGAGTGGCACAGGATGAGAGTGAGAGTGTCACAGGATGAGAGTGAGAGTGTCACAGGATGGGAGTGAGAGTGGCACAGGATGGGAGTGAGAGTGTCACAGGATGAGAGTGAGAGTGTCACAGGATGGGAGTGAGAGTGTCACAGGATGAGAGTGAGAGTGTCACAGGATGGGAGTGAGAGTGTCACAGGATGGGAGTGAGAGTGTCACAGGGTGGGAGTGAGAGTGTCACAGGATGAGAGTGAGTGTGTCACAAGATGAGAGTGAGAGTGTCACAGGATGAGAGCGGGAGTGTCACAGGATGAGAGTGAGGGTGTCACAGGATGGGAGTGAGAGTGTCACAGGATGAGAGTGAGAGTGTCACAGGATGGGAGTGAGAGTGTCACAGGATAAGAGTGAGAGTGTCACAGGATGGGAGTGAGAGTGTCACAGGATGAGAGTGAGTGTGTCACAGGATGAGAGTGAGAGTGTCACAGGATGAGAGCGGGTGTGTCACAGGATGAGAGTGAGAGTGTCACAGGATCAGAGTGAGAGTGTCACAGGATCAGAGTGGGCGTGTCACAGGATCAGAGTGGGAGTGTCACAGGATGGGAGTGAGAGTGGCACAGGATCAGAGTGAGAGTGACACAGGATGAGAGTGAGTGTGTCACAGGATGTGAGTGAGAGTGTCACAGGATGAGAGTGAGTGTGTCACAGGATGAGAGTGAGAGTGTCACAGGATGAGAGCGGGAGTGTCACAGGATCAGAGTGAGAGTGTCACAGGATCAGAGTGAGTGTCACAGGATCAGAGTGAGAGCATCACAGGATCAGAGTGAGAGTGTCACAGGATGAGAGTGAGAGTGTCACAGGATGAGAGTGAGAGTGTCACAGGATGAGAGTGAGAGTGTCACAGGAGGAGAGTGAGAGTGTCACAAGAGGAGAGTGAGAGTGTCACAGGATGAGAGTGAGCGTGTCACAGGATGAGAGTGAGCGTGTCACAGGATGAGAGTGAGCGTGTCACAGGAGGAGAGTGAGAGTGTCACAGGATGAGAGTGAGAGTGTCACAGGATGAGAGTGACTGTGTCACAGGATGAGAGTGAGAGTGTCACAGGATGAGAGTGAGAGTGTCACAGGATGAGAGTGAGAGTGGCACAGGATGGGAGTGAGAGTGGCACAGGATGGGAGTGAGAGTGGCACAGGATGGGAGTGAGAGTGGCACAGGATGGGAGTGAGAGTGTCACAGGATGAGAGTGAGAGTGTCACAGGATGGGAGTGAGAGTGTCACAGGATGGGAGTGAGAGTGGCACAGGATGGGAGTGAGAGTGTCACAGGATAAGAGTCAGAGTGTCACAGGATGGGAGTGAGAGTGTCACAGGATGAGAGTGAGAGTGTCACAGGATGGGAGTGAGAGTGTCACAGGATGGGAGTGAGAGTGTCACAGGGTGGGGCTGAGAGTGTCACAGGATGAGAGTGAGTGTGTCACAAGATGAGAGTGAGAGTGTCACAGGATGAGAGCGGGAGTGTCACAGGATGAGAGTGAGGGTGTCACAGGATGGGAGTGAGAGTGTCACAGGATGAGAGTGAGAGTGTCACAGGATGGGAGTGAGAGTGTCACAGGGTGAGAGTGAGAGTGGCACAGGATGAGAGTGAGAGTGTCACAGGATGAGAGTGAGAGTGTCACAGGATGGGAGTGAGAGTGGCACAGGATGGGAGTGAGAGTGTCACAGGATGAGAGTGAGAGTGTCACAGGATGAGAGTGAGAGTGTCACAGGATGGGAGTGAGAGTGTCACAGGATGAGAGTGAGAGTGTCACAGGATGGGAGTGAGAGTGTCACAGGATGGGAGTGAGAGTGTCACAGGGTGGGAGTGAGAGTGTCACAGGATGAGAGTGAGTGTGTCACAAGATGAGAGTGAGAGTGTCACAGGATGAGAGCGGGAGTGTCACAGGATGAGAGTGAGGGTGTCACAGGATGGGAGTGAGAGTGTCACAGGATAAGAGTGAGAGTGTCACAGGATGGGAGTGAGAGTGTCACAGGATGAGAGTGAGTGTGTCACAGGATGAGAGTGAGAGTGTCACAGGATGAGAGCGGGTGTGTCACAGGATGACAGTGAGAGTGTCACAGGATCAGAGTGAGAGTGTCACAGGATCAGAGTGGGCGTGTCACAGGATCAGAGTGGGAGTGTCACAGGATGGGAGTGAGAGTGGCACAGGATCATAGTGAGAGTGACACAGGATCAGAGTGAGTGTGTCACAGGATGTGAGTGAGAGTGTCGCAGGATGAGAGTGAGTGTGTCACAGGATGAGAGTGAGTGTGTCACAGGATGAGAGTGAGAGTGTCACAGGATGAGAGCGGGAGTGTCAGAGGATCAGAGTGAGAGTGTCACAGGATCAGAGTGAGTGTCACAGGATCAGAGTGAGAGCATCACAGGATCAGAGTGAGAGTGTCACAGGATGAGAGTGAGAGGGTCACAGGATGAGAGTGAGCGTGTCACAGGATGAGAGTGAGCGTGTCACAGTATGAGAGTGAGAGTGTCACAGGATGAGAGTGAGAGTGTCACAGGATGAGAGTGAGAGTGTCACAGGATGGGAGTGAGAGTGGCACAGGATGGGAGTGAGAGTGGCACAGGATGGGAGTGAGAGTGTCACAGGATGGGAGTGAGAGTGTCACAGGATGGGAGTGAGAGTGTCACAGGGTGAGAGTGAGAGTGGCACAGGATGAGAGTGAGAGTGTCACAGGATGAGAGTGAGAGTGTCACAGGATGGGAGTGAGAGTGGCACAGGATGGGAGTGAGAGTGGCACAGGATGAGAGTGAGAGTGTCACAGGATGAGAGTGAGAGTGTCACTGGATGAGAGTGAGAGTGTCACAGGATGGGAGTGAGAGTGGCACAGGATGGGAGTGAGAGTGGCACAGGATGGGAGTGAGAGTGTCACAGGATGAGAGTGAGAGTGTCACAGGATGGGAGTGAGAGTGTCACAGGGTGAGAGTGAGAGTGGCACAGGATGAGAGTGAGAGTGTCACAGGATCAGAGTGGGAGTGTCACAGGATGGGAGTGAGAGTGGCACAGGATCAGAGTGAGAGTGACACAGGATGAGAGTGAGAGTGTCACAGGATGAGAGTGAGCGTGTCACAGGATGGGAGTGAGAGTGTCACAGGATGAGAGTGAGAGTGTCACAGGATCAGAGTGAGAGTGTCACAGGATCAGAGTGAGTGTCACAGGATCAGAGTGAGAGCATCACAGGATCAGAGTGAGAGTGTCACAGGATGAGAGTGAGAGTGTCACAGGATGAGAGTGAGAGAGTCACAGGATGAGAGTGAGAGTGTCACAGGAGGAGAGTGAGAGTGTCACAGGAGGAGAGTGAGAGTGTCACAGGATGAGAGTGAGCGTGTCACAGGATGAGAGTGAGCGTGTCACAGGATGAGAGAGAGCGTGTCACAGGATGAGAGTGAGCGTGTCACAGGAGGAGAGTGAGAGTGTCACAGGATGAGAGTGAGAGTGTCACAGGATGAGAGTGACTGTGTCACAGGATGAGAGTGAGAGTGCCACAGGATGAGAGTGAGAGTGTCACAGGATGAGAGTGAGAGTATCACAGGTAGGGAGTGAGAGTGGCACAGGATGGGAGTGAGAGTGGCACAGGATGGGAGTGAGAGTGTCACAGGATGGGAGTGAGAGTGTCACAGGATGAGAGTGAGAGTGTCACAGGATGGGAGTGAGAGTGTCACAGGGTGAGAGTGAGAGTGGCACAGGATGAGAGTGAGAGTGTCACAGGATGAGAGTGAGAGTGTCACAGGATGGGAGTGAGAGTGGCACAGGATGGGAGTGAGAGTGTCACAGGATGAGAGTGAGAGTGTCACAGGATGGGAGTGAGAGTGTCACAGGATGAGAGTGAGAGTGTCACAGGATGGGAGTGAGAGTGTCACAGGATGGGAGTGAGAGTGTCACAGGGTGGGAGTGAGAGTGTCACAGGATGAGAGTGAGTGTGTCACAAGATGAGAGTGAGAGTGTCACAGGATGAGAGCGGGAGTGTCACAGGATGAGAGTGAGGGTGTCACAGGATGGGAGTGAGAGTGTCACAGGATGAGAGTGAGAGTGTCACAGGATGGGAGTGAGAGTGTCACAGGATAAGAGTGAGAGTGTCACAGGATGGGAGTGAGAGTGTCACAGGATGAGAGTGAGTGTGTCACAGGATGAGAGTGAGAGTGTCACAGGATGAGAGCGGGTGTGTCACAGGATGAGAGTGAGAGTGTCACAGGATCAGAGTGAGAGTGTCACAGGATCAGAGTGGGCGTGTCACAGGATCAGAGTGGGAGTGTCACAGGATGGGAGTGAGAGTGGCACAGGATCAGAGTGAGAGTGACACAGGATGAGAGTGAGTGTGTCACAGGATGTGAGTGAGAGTGTCACAGGATGAGAGTGAGTGTGTCACAGGATGAGAGTGAGAGTGTCACAGGATGAGAGCGGGAGTGTCACAGGATCAGAGTGAGAGTGTCACAGGATCAGAGTGAGTGTCACAGGATCAGAGTGAGAGCATCACAGGATCAGAGTGAGAGTGTCACAGGATGAGAGTGAGAGTGTCACAGGATGAGAGTGAGAGTGTCACAGGATGAGAGTGAGAGTGTCACAGGAGGAGAGTGAGAGTGTCACAAGAGGAGAGTGAGAGTGTCACAGGATGAGAGTGAGCGTGTCACAGGATGAGAGTGAGCGTGTCACAGGATGAGAGTGAGCGTGTCACAGGAGGAGAGTGAGAGTGTCACAGGATGAGAGTGAGAGTGTCACAGGATGAGAGTGACTGTGTCACAGGATGAGAGTGAGAGTGTCACAGGATGAGAGTGAGAGTGTCACAGGATGAGAGTGAGAGTGGCACAGGATGGGAGTGAGAGTGGCACAGGATGGGAGTGAGAGTGGCACAGGATGGGAGTGAGAGTGGCACAGGATGGGAGTGAGAGTGTCACAGGATGAGAGTGAGAGTGTCACAGGATGGGAGTGAGAGTGTCACAGGATGGGAGTGAGAGTGGCACAGGATGGGAGTGAGAGTGTCACAGGATAAGAGTCAGAGTGTCACAGGATGGGAGTGAGAGTGTCACAGGATGAGAGTGAGAGTGTCACAGGATGGGAGTGAGAGTGTCACAGGATGGGAGTGAGAGTGTCACAGGGTGGGGCTGAGAGTGTCACAGGATGAGAGTGAGTGTGTCACAAGATGAGAGTGAGAGTGTCACAGGATGAGAGCGGGAGTGTCACAGGATGAGAGTGAGGGTGTCACAGGATGGGAGTGAGAGTGTCACAGGATGAGAGTGAGAGTGTCACAGGATGGGAGTGAGAGTGTCACAGGGTGAGAGTGAGAGTGGCACAGGATGAGAGTGAGAGTGTCACAGGATGAGAGTGAGAGTGTCACAGGATGGGAGTGAGAGTGGCACAGGATGGGAGTGAGAGTGTCACAGGATGAGAGTGAGAGTGTCACAGGATGAGAGTGAGAGTGTCACAGGATGGGAGTGAGAGTGTCACAGGATGAGAGTGAGAGTGTCACAGGATGGGAGTGAGAGTGTCACAGGATGGGAGTGAGAGTGTCACAGGGTGGGAGTGAGAGTGTCACAGGATGAGAGTGAGTGTGTCACAAGATGAGAGTGAGAGTGTCACAGGATGAGAGCGGGAGTGTCACAGGATGAGAGTGAGGGTGTCACAGGATGGGAGTGAGAGTGTCACAGGATAAGAGTGAGAGTGTCACAGGATGGGAGTGAGAGTGTCACAGGATGAGAGTGAGTGTGTCACAGGATGAGAGTGAGAGTGTCACAGGATGAGAGCGGGTGTGTCACAGGATGAGAGTGAGAGTGTCACAGGATCAGAGTGAGAGTGTCACAGGATCAGAGTGGGCGTGTCACAGGATCAGAGTGGGAGTGTCACAGGATGGGAGTGAGAGTGGCACAGGATCATAGTGAGAGTGACACAGGATCAGAGTGAGTGTGTCACAGGATGTGAGTGAGAGTGTCGCAGGATGAGAGTGAGTGTGTCACAGGATGAGAGTGAGTGTGTCACAGGATGAGAGTGAGAGTGTCACAGGATGAGAGCGGGAGTGTCAGAGGATCAGAGTGAGAGTGTCACAGGATCAGAGTGAGTGTCACAGGATCAGAGTGAGAGCATCACAGGATCAGAGTGAGAGTGTCACAGGATGAGAGTGAGAGGGTCACAGGATGAGAGTGAGCGTGTCACAGGATGAGAGTGAGAGTGTCACAGGATGAGAGTGAGAGAGTCACAGGATGAGAGTGAGAGTGTCACAGGAGGAGAGTGAGAGTGTCACAGGAGGAGAGTGAGAGTGTCACAGGATGAGAGTGAGCGTGTCACAGGATGAGAGTGAGCGTGTCACAGGATGAGAGAGAGCGTGTCACAGGATGAGAGTGAGCGTGTCACAGGAGGAGAGTGAGAGTGTCACAGGATGAGAGTGAGAGTGTCACAGGATGAGAGTGACTGTGTCACAGGATGAGAGTGAGAGTGCCACAGGATGAGAGTGAGAGTGTCACAGGATGAGAGTGAGAGTATCACAGGTAGGGAGTGAGAGTGGCACAGGATGGGAGTGAGAGTGGCACAGGATGGGAGTGAGAGTGTCACAGGATGGGAGTGAGAGTGTCACAGGATGAGAGTGAGAGTGTCACAGGATGGGAGTGAGAGTGTCACAGGGTGAGAGTGAGAGTGGCACAGGATGAGAGTGAGAGTGTCACAGGATGAGAGTGAGAGTGTCACAGGATGGGAGTGAGAGTGGCACAGGATGGGAGTGAGAGTGTCACAGGATGAGAGTGAGAGTGTCACAGGATGGGAGTGAGAGTGTCACAGGATGAGAGTGAGAGTGTCACAGGATGGGAGTGAGAGTGTCACAGGATGGGAGTGAGAGTGTCACAGGGTGGGAGTGAGAGTGTCACAGGATGAGAGTGAGTGTGTCACAAGATGAGAGTGAGAGTGTCACAGGATGAGAGCGGGAGTGTCACAGGATGAGAGTGAGGGTGTCACAGGATGGGAGTGAGAGTGTCACAGGATGAGAGTGAGAGTGTCACAGGATGGGAGTGAGAGTGTCACAGGATAAGAGTGAGAGTGTCACAGGATGGGAGTGAGAGTGTCACAGGATGAGAGTGAGTGTGTCACAGGATGAGAGTGAGAGTGTCACAGGATGAGAGCGGGTGTGTCACAGGATGAGAGTGAGAGTGTCACAGGATCAGAGTGAGAGTGTCACAGGATGAGAGTGGGCGTGTCACAGGATCAGAGTGGGAGTGTCACAGGATGGGAGTGAGAGTGGCACAGGATCAGAGTGAGAGTGACACAGGATGAGAGTGAGTGTGTCACAGGATGTGAGTGAGAGTGTCACAGGATGAGAGTGAGTGTGTCACAGGATGAGAGTGAGAGTGTCACAGGATGAGAGCGGGAGTGTCACAGGATCAGAGTGAGAGTGTCACAGGATCAGAGTGAGTGTCACAGGATCAGAGTGAGAGCATCACAGGATCAGAGTGAGAGTGTCACAGGATGAGAGTGAGAGTGTCACAGGATGAGAGTGAGAGTGTCACAGGATGAGAGTGAGAGTGTCACAGGAGGAGAGTGAGAGTGTCACAAGAGGAGAGTGAGAGTGTCACAGGATGAGAGTGAGCGTGTCACAGGATGAGAGTGAGCGTGTCACAGGATGAGAGTGAGCGTGTCACAGGAGGAGAGTGAGAGTGTCACAGGATGAGAGTGAGAGTGTCACAGGATGAGAGTGACTGTGTCACAGGATGAGAGTGAGAGTGTCACAGGATGAGAGTGAGAGTGTCACAGGATGAGAGTGAGAGTGGCACAGGATGGGAGTGAGAGTGGCACAGGATGGGAGTGAGAGTGGCACAGGATGGGAGTGAGAGTGGCACAGGATGGGAGTGAGAGTGTCACAGGATGAGAGTGAGAGTGTCACAGGATGGGAGTGAGAGTGTCACAGGATGGGAGTGAGAGTGGCACAGGATGGGAGTGAGAGTGTCACAGGATAAGAGTCAGAGTGTCACAGGATGGGAGTGAGAGTGTCACAGGATGAGAGTGAGAGTGTCACAGGATGGGAGTGAGAGTGTCACAGGATGGGAGTGAGAGTGTCACAGGGTGGGGCTGAGAGTGTCACAGGATGAGAGTGAGTGTGTCACAAGATGAGAGTGAGAGTGTCACAGGATGAGAGCGGGAGTGTCACAGGATGAGAGTGAGGGTGTCACAGGATGGGAGTGAGAGTGTCACAGGATGAGAGTGAGAGTGTCACAGGATGGGAGTGAGAGTGTCACAGGGTGAGAGTGAGAGTGGCACAGGATGAGAGTGAGAGTGTCACAGGATGAGAGTGAGAGTGTCACAGGATGGGAGTGAGAGTGGCACAGGATGGGAGTGAGAGTGTCACAGGATGAGAGTGAGAGTGTCACAGGATGAGAGTGAGAGTGTCACAGGATGGGAGTGAGAGTGTCACAGGATGAGAGTGAGAGTGTCACAGGATGGGAGTGAGAGTGTCACAGGATGGGAGTGAGAGTGTCACAGGGTGGGAGTGAGAGTGTCACAGGATGAGAGTGAGTGTGTCACAAGATGAGAGTGAGAGTGTCACAGGATGAGAGCGGGAGTGTCACAGGATGAGAGTGAGGGTGTCACAGGATGGGAGTGAGAGTGTCACAGGATAAGAGTGAGAGTGTCACAGGATGGGAGTGAGAGTGTCACAGGATGAGAGTGAGTGTGTCACAGGATGAGAGTGAGAGTGTCACAGGATGAGAGCGGGTGTGTCACAGGATGAGAGTGAGAGTGTCACAGGATCAGAGTGAGAGTGTCACAGGATCAGAGTGGGAGTGTCACAGGATGGGAGTGAGAGTGGCACAGGATCATAGTGAGAGTGACACAGGATCAGAGTGAGTGTGTCACAGGATGTGAGTGAGAGTGTCGCAGGATGAGAGTGAGTGTGTCACAGGATGAGAGTGAGTGTGTCACAGGATGAGAGTGAGAGTGTCACAGGATGAGAGCGGGAGTGTCAGAGGATCAGAGTGAGAGTGTCACAGGATCAGAGTGAGTGTCACAGGATCAGAGTGAGAGCATCACAGGATCAGAGTGAGAGTGTCACAGGATGAGAGTGAGAGGGTCACAGGATGAGAGTGAGCGTGTCACAGGATGAGAGTGAGCGTGTCACAGTATGAGAGTGAGAGTGTCACAGGATGAGAGTGAGAGTGTCACAGGATGAGAGTGAGAGTGTCACAGGATGGGAGTGAGAGTGGCACAGGATGGGAGTGAGAGTGGCACAGGATGGGAGTGAGAGTGTCACAGGATGAGAGTGAGAGTGTCACAGGATGAGAGTGAGAGTGTCACAGGATGGGAGTGAGAGTGGCACAGGATGGGAGTGCGAGTGGCACAGGATGGGAGTGAGAGTGTCACAGGATGAGAGTGAGAGTGTCACAGGATGGGAGTGAGAGTGTCACAGGGTGAGAGTGAGAGTGGCACAGGATGAGAGTGAGAGTGTCACAGGATCAGAGTGGGAGTGTCACAGGATGGGAGTGAGAGTGTCACAGGATGAGAGTGAGTGTGTCACAGGATGAGAGTGAGCGTGTCACAGGATGAGAGCGGGAGTGTCAGAGGATCAGAGTGAGAGTGTCACAGGATCAGAGTGAGTGTCACAGGATCAGAGTGAGAGCATCACAGGATCAGAGTGAGAGTGTCACAGGTTGAGAGTGAGAGTGTCACAGGATGAGAGTGAGAGTGTCACAGGATGAGAGTGAGAGTGTCACAGGAGGAGAGTGAGAGTGTCACAGGAGGAGAGTGAGAGTGTCACAGGATGAGAGTGAGCGTGTCACAGGATGAGAGTGAGCGTGTCACAGGATGAGAGTGAGCGTGTCACAGGAGGAGAGTGAGAGTGTCACAGGATGAGAGTGAGAGTGTCACAGGATGAGAGTGACTGTGTCACAGGATGAGAGTGAGAGTGTCACAGGATGAGAGTGAGAGTGTCACAGGATGAGAGTGAGAGTGTCACAGGATGGGAGTGAGAGTGGCACAGGATGGGAGTGAGAGTGGCACAGGATGGGAGTGAGCGTGGCACAGGATGGGAGTGAGAGTGTCACAGGATGAGAGTGAGAGTGTCACAGGATGGGAGTGAGAGTGTCACAGGGTGAGAGTGAGAGTGGCACAGGATGAGAGTGAGAGTGTCACAGGATGAGAGTGAGAGTGTCACAGGATGGGAGTGAGAGTGGCACAGGATGGGAGTGAGAGTGGCACAGGATGAGAGTGAGAGTGTCACAGGATGGGAGTGAGAGTGTCACAGGGTGAGAGTGAGAGTGGCACAGGATGAGAGTGAGAGTGTCACAGGATCAGAGTGGGAGTGTCACAGGATGGGAGTGAGAGTGGCACAGGATCAGAGTGAGAGTGACACAGGATGAGAGTGAGTGTGTCACAGGATGTGAGTGAGAGTGTCACAGGATGAGAGTGAGTGTGTCACAGGGTGAGAGTGAGAGTGGCACAGGATGAGAGTGAGAGTGTCACAGGATCAGAGTGAGAGTGTCACAGGATGGGAGTGAGAGTGGCACAGGATGGGAGTGAGAGTGGCACAGGATGGGAGTGAGCGTGGCACAGGATGGGAGTGAGAGTGTCACAGGATGAGAGTGAGAGTGTCACAGGATGAGAGTGAGAGTGTCACAGGATGGGAGTGAGAGTGTCACAGGGTGAGAGTGAGAGTGGCACAGGATGAGAGTGAGAGTGTCACAGGATCAGAGTGGGAGTGTCACAGGATGGGAGTGAGAGTGGCACAGGATCAGAGTGAGAGTGACACAGGATGAGAGTGAGTGTGTCACAGGATGTGAGTGAGAGTGTCACAGGATGGGAGTGAGAGTGTCACAGGGTGAGAGTGAGAGTGGCACAGGATGAGAGTGAGAGTGTCACAGGATCAGAGTGGGAGTGTCACAGGATGGGAGTGAGAGTGGCACAGGATCAGAGTGAGAGTGACACAGGATGAGAGTGAGTGTGTCACAGGATGTGAGTGAGAGTGTCACAGGATGAGAGTGAGTGTGTCACAGGATGAGAGTGAGAGTGTCACAGGATGAGAGCGGGAGTGTCAGAGGATCAGAGTGAGAGTGTCACAGGATCAGAGTGAGTGTCACAGGATCAGAGTGAGAGCATCACAGGATCAGAGTGAGAGTGTCACAGGTTGAGAGTGAGAGTGTCACAGGATGAGAGTGAGAGTGTCACAGGATGAGAGTGAGAGTGTCACAGGAGGAGAGTGAGAGTGTCACAGGAGGAGAGTGAGAGTGTCACAGGATGAGAGTGAGCGTGTCACAGGATGAGAGTGAGCGTGTCACAGGATGAGAGTGAGCGTGTCACAGGAGGAGAGTGAGAGTGTCACAGGATGAGAGTGAGAGTGTCACAGGATGAGAGTGACTGTGTCACAGGATGAGAGTGAGAGTGTCACAGGATGAGAGTGAGAGTGTCACCGGATGAGAGTGAGAGTGTCACAGGATGGGAGTGAGAGTGGCACAGGATGGGAGTGAGAGTGGCACAGGATGGGAGTGAGAGTGGCACAGGATGGGAGTGAGAGTGTCACAGGATGAGAGTGAGAGTGTCACAGGATGGGAGTGAGAGTGTCACAGGGTGGGGGTGAGAGTGTCACAGGATGAGAGTGAGTGTGTCACAAGATGAGAGTGAGAGTGTCACAGGATGAGAGCGGGAGTGTCACAGGATGAGAGTGAGGGTGTCACAGGATGGGAGTGAGAGTGTCACAGGATGAGAGTGAGAGTGTCACAGGATGGGAGTGAGAGTGTCACAGGGTGAGAGTGAGAGTGGCACAGGATGAGAGTGAGAGTGTCACAGGATGAGAGTGAGAGTGTCACAGGATGGGAGTGACAGTGGCACAGGATGGGAGTGAGAGTGTCACAGGATGAGAGTGAGAGTGTCACAGGATGGGAGTGAGAGTTTCACAGGATGAGAGTGAGAGTGTCACAGGATGGGAGTGAGAGTGTCACAGGATGGGAGTGAGAGTGTCACAGGGTGGGAGTGAGAGTGTCACAGGATGAGAGTGAGTGTGTCACAAGATGAGAGTGAGAGTGTCACAGGATGAGAGCGAGAGTGTCACAGGATGAGAGTGAGGGTGTCACAGGATGGGAGTGAGTGTGTCACAGGATGAGAGTGAGAGTGTCACAGGATGGGAGTGAGAGTGTCACAGGATGAGAGTGAGTGTGTCACAGGATGAGAGTGAGAGTGTCACAGGATGAGAGCGGGTGTGTCACAGGATGAGAGTGAGAGTGTCACAGGATCAGAGTGAGAGTGTCACAGGATCAGAGTGGGCGTGTCACAGGATCAGAGTGGGAGTGTCACAGGATGGGAGTGAGAGTGGCACAGGATCAGAGTGAGAGTGACACAGGATGAGAGTGAGAGTTTCACAGGATGAGAGTGAGAGTGTCACAGGATCAGAGTGAGAGTGTCACAGGATCAGAGTGAGAGTGTCACAGGATGAGAGTGAGAGTGTCAGAGGATGAGAGTGAGTGTAGCACAGGATGAGAGTGTCACAGGATGGGAGTGAGAGTGGCACAGGATGGGAGTGAGAGTGTCACAGGATGAGAGTGAGAGTGGCACAGGATGAGAGTGAGAGTGTCACAGGATGAGAGTGAGAGTGTCACAGGGTGAGAGTGAGAGTGTCACAGGATGTGAGTGAGAGTGGCACAGGATCAGAGTGAGAGTGTCACAGGATCAGAGTGAGAGTGTCACAGGATCAGAGTGAGTGTCACAGGATCAGAGTGAGAGCGTCACAGGATCATAGTGAGAGCGTCACAGGATCAGAGTGAGAGTGTCACAGGATCAGAGTGGGAGTGTCACAGGATCCGAGTGAGAGTGTCACAGGATCAGAGTGGGAGTGTCACAGGATCAGAGTGGGAGTGTCACAGGATGAGACTGAGAGTGTCACAGGATCAGAGTGAGAGTGTCACAGGATCAGAGTGTCACAGGATCAGAGGGAGAGTGTCACAGGATCAGAGTGAGTGTGTCACAGGATCAGAGTGTCACAGGATGAGAGTGAGAGTGTCACAGGATGAGAGTGAGAGTGTCACAGGATCAGAGTGAGAATGTCACAGGATGAGAGTGAGAGTGTCACAGGATGGGAGTGAGAGTGTCACAGGATGAGAGTGAGAGTGTCACAGGATGAGAGTGAGAATGTCACAGGGTGAGAGTGAGAGTGTCACAGGATGAGAGTGAGAGTGTCACAGGATGGGAGTGAGAGTGTCACAGGATGGGAGTGAGAGTGTCACAGGGTCAGAGTGAGAATGTCACAGGGTGAGAGTGAGAGTGTCACATGATCAGAGTGTCACAGGATCAGAGTGAGAGTGTCAGAGGATGAGAGTGAGAGTGTCAGAGGATGAGAGTGAGAGTGTCAGAGGATGAGAGTGAGTGTGTCACAGGAGGAGAGTGAGAGTGTCAAAGGATGAGAGTGAGTGTGTCACAGGATGAGAGTGAGAGTGTCACAGGATGAGAGTGAGAGTGTCACAGGATGAGAGTGAGAGTGTCACAGGATGAGAGTAAGAGTGTCACAGGATGAGAGTGAGAGTGTCACAGGATGGGAGTGAGAGTGTCACAGGATGGGAGTGAGAGTGTCACAGGATGAGTGTGAGTGTGGCACAGGATGAGAGTGAGTGTGTCACAGGATGAGAGTGAGTGTGTCACAGGATGAGAGTGAGAGTGTCACAGGGTGGGAGTGAGAGTGTCACAGGATCAGAGTGAGAGTGTCACAGGATGGGAGTGAGAGTGTCACAGGATCAGAGTAAGAGTGTCACAGGATGGGAGTGAGAGTGTCACAGGATGAGCGTGAGAGTGTCACAGGATGGGAGTGAGAGTGTCACAGGATGAGAGTGAGAGTGTCACAGGATGAGAGTGAGAGTGTCACAGGATGGGAGTGAGAGTGTCACAGGATGAGAGTGAGTGTGTCACAGGATGAGAGTGAGAGTGTCACAGGATGGGAGTGAGAGTGTCACAGGATGAGAGTGAGAGTGTCACAGGATGAGAGTGAGAGTGTCACAGGGTCAGAGTGAGAGTGTCACAGGATGAGAGTGGGAGTGTCACAGGATCAGAGTGAGAGTGGCACAGGATGGGAGTGAGAGTGTCGCAGGATGAGAGTGAGAGTGTCACAGGATGAGAGTGAGAGTATCACAGGATGAGAGTGAGAGTATCACAGGATGAGAGTGAGAGTGTCACAGGATGAGAGTGAGAGTGTCACAGGATGGGAGTGAGAGTGTCACAGGATGAGAGTGAGAGTGTCACAGGATCAGAGTGAGAGTGTCACAGGAAGAGAGTGAGAGTGTCACAGGATGGGAGTGAGAGTGTCACAGGATGAGAGTGAGAGTGTCACAGGATGAGAGTGAGAGTGTCACAGGATGAGAGTGAGAGTGTCACAGGATGAGAGTGAGAGTGTCACAGGATGAGAGTGAGAGTGTCACAGGATGAGAGTGAGAGTGTCACAGGATGAGAGTGAGTGGCACAGGAGGAGTGTGGGAGTGTCACAGGAGGAGAGTGAGAGTGCCACAGGATGAGAGTGAGAGTGCCGAGAGTGAGAGTGTCACAGGATAAGAGTGAGTGTGTCACAGGATCAGAGTGAGAGTGTCACAGGATCCGAGTGAGAGTGTCACAGGAGAGAGTGTGTGTGTCACAGGATGAGAGTGAGAGTGTCACAGGGTAAGAGTGTCACAGGATCAGAGTGACAGTGTCACAGGATCAGAGTTTCACAGGATGAGAGTGTCACAGGATCAGAGTGACAGTGTCACAGGATCAGAGTTTCACAGGGTGAGAGTGAGTGTCACAGGAGGAGAGTGAGAGTTTCACAGGATCAGAGTGAGAGCGTCACAGGATGGAAGTGAGTGTCGCAGGTTCAGAGTGAGAGATTCACAGGATCAGAGTGAGAGTGTCACAGGATGGAAGTTAAGAGTGTCACAGGATGAGAGTGAGAGTGTCACAGGATCAGAGTGAGTGTCACAGGATCAGAGTGAGAGCGTCACAGGATCAGAGTGAGAGTGTCACAGGATCAGAGTGTCACAGGATCAGAGGGAGAGTGTCACAGGATCAGAGTGTCACAGGAGGAAAGTGAGAGTGTCACAGGATGAGAGTGAGTGTGTCACAGGATGAGAGTGAGAGTGTCACAGGATCAGAGTGAGAGTGTCACAGGATCAGAGTGAGAATGTCACAGGATGAGAGTGAGAGTTTCACAGGATGAGAGTGAGAGTGTCACAGGATCAGAGTGAGAGTGTCACAGGATCAGAGTGAGAGTGTCACAGGATGAGAGTGAGAGTGTCAGAGGATGAGAGTGAGTGTAGCACAGGATGAGAGTGTCACAGGATGGGAGTGAGAGTGGCACAGGATGGGAGTGAGAGTGTCACAGGATGAGAGTGAGAGTGGCACAGGATGAGAGTGAGAGTGTCACAGGATGAGAGTGAGAGTGTCACAGGGTGAGAGTGAGAGTGTCACAGGATGTGAGTGAGAGTGGCACAGGATCAGAGTGAGAGTGTCACAGGATCAGAGTGAGAGTGTCACAGGATCAGAGTGAGTGTCACAGGATCAGAGTGAGAGCGTCACAGGATCATAGTGAGAGCGTCACAGGATCAGAGTGAGAGTGTCACAGGATCCGAGTGAGAGTGTCACAGGATCAGAGTGGGAGTGTCACAGGATCAGAGTGGGAGTGTCACAGGATGAGAGTGAGAGTGTCACAGGATCAGAGTGAGAATGTCACAGGATGAGAGTGTGAGTGTCACAGGATGGGAGTGAGAGTGTCACAGGATGAGAGTGAGAGTGTCACAGGATGAGAGTGAGAGTGTCACAGGATGAGAGTGAGAGTGTCACAGGATGAGAGTGAGAGTGTCACAGGATGGGAGTGAGAGTGTCACAGGATGGGAGTGAGAGTGTCACAGGGTCAGAGTGAGAATGTCACAGGGTGAGAGTGAGAGTGTCACATGATCAGAGTGTCACAGGATCAGAGTGAGAGTGTCACAGGATGAGAGTGAGAGTGTCAGAGGATGAGAGTGAGAGTGTCAGAGGATGAGAGTGAGAGTGTCAAAGGATGAGAGTGAGTGTGTCACAGGAGGAGAGTGAGAGTGTCACAGGATGAGAGTGAGAGTGTCACAGGATGAGAGTAAGAGTGTCACAGGATGAGAGTGAGAGTGTCACAGGATGGGAGTGAGAGTGTCACAGGATGGGAGTGAGAGTGTCACAGGATGAGTGTGAGTGTGGCACAGGATGAGAGTGAGTGTGTCACAGGATGAGAGTGAGTGTGTCACAGGATGAGAGTGAGAGTGTCACAGGGTGGGAGTGAGAGTGTCACAGGATCAGAGTGAGAGTGTCACAGGATGGGAGTGAGAGTGTCACAGGATCAGAGTGAGAGTGTCACAGGATCAGAGTGAGAGTGGCACAGGATGGGAGTGAGACTGTCGCAGGATGAGAGTGAGAGTGTCACAGGATGAGAGTGAGAGTATCACAGGATGAGAGTGAGAGTATCACAGGATGAGAGTGAGAGTGTCACAGGATGAGAGTGAGAGTGTCACAGGATGGGAGTGAGAGTGTCACAGGATGAGAGTGAGAGTGTCACAGGATCAGAGTGAGAGTGTCACAGGAAGAGAGTGAGAGTGTCACAGGATGGGAGTGAGAGTGTCACAGGATGAGAGTGAGAGTATCACAGGATGAGAGTGAGAGTGTCACAGGATGAGAGTGGGAGTATCACAGGATGAGAGTGAGAGTATCACAGGATGAGAGTGAGAGTGTCACAGGATCAGAGTGAGAGTGGCACAGGATGGGAGTGAGAGTGTCACAGGATGAGAGTGAGAGTGTCACAGGATGAGAGTGAGAGTGTCAGAGGATGAGAGTGAGAGTATCACAGAATGAGAGTGAGAGTGTCACAGGATGAGAGTGAGAGTATCACAGGATTAGAGTGAGAGTGTCACAGGATGAGAGTGAGAGTGTCACAGGTAGGAGTGAGAGTGTCACAGGATGAGAGTGAGAGTGTCACAGGATCAGAGTGAGTGTCACAGGATCAGAGTGAGAGCGTCACAGGATCAGAGTGAGAGTGTCACAGGATCAGAGTGTCACAGGATCAGAGGGAGAGTGTCACAGGATCAGAGTGTCACAGGAGGAAAGTGAGAGTGTCACAGGATGAGAGTGAGTGTGTCACAGGATGAGAGTGAGAGTGTCACAGGATCAGAGTGAGAGTGTCACAGGATCAGAGTGAGAATGTCACAGGATGAGAGTGAGAGTTTCACAGGATGAGAGTGAGAGTGTCACAGGATCAGAGTGAGAGTGTCACAGGATCAGAGTGAGAGTGTCACAGGATCAGAGTGAGAGTGTCACAGGATGAGAGTGAGTGTAGCACAGGATGAGAGTGTCACAGGATGGGAGTGAGAGTGGCACAGGATGGGAGTGAGAGTGTCACAGGATGAGAGTGAGAGTGGCACAGGATGAGAGTGAGAGTGTCACAGGATGAGAGTGAGTGTGTCACAGGATGAGAGTGGGAGTGTCACAGGATCAGAGTGAGAGTGTCACAGGATGAGAGTGAGAGCATCACAGGATGAGAGTGAGAGTGTCACAGGATCAGAGTGAGAGTGTCACAGGATGAGAGTGGGAGTGTCACAGGATGGGAGTGAGAGTGTCACAGGATGAGAGTGAGAGTGTCACAGGATGAGAGTGAGAGTATTACAGGATGAGAGTGAGAGTGTCACAGGATGAGAGTGAGAGTGTCACAGGATGAGAGTGAGAGTGTCACAGGATGAGAGTGAGTGTCACAGGATGAGAGTGAGTGTCACAGGAGGAGTGTGGGAGTGTCACAGGAGGAGAGTGAGAGTGCCACAGGATGAGAGTGAGAGTGCCACAGGATGAGAGTGAGAGTGTCACAGGATAAGAGTGAGTGTGTCACAGGATCAGAGTGAGAGTGTCACAGGATCCGAGTGAGAGTGTCACAGGAGAGAGTGTGTGTGTCACAGGATGAGAGTGAGAGTGTCACAGGGTAAGAGTGTCACAGGATCAGAGTGACAGTGTCACAGGATCAGAGTTTCACAGGATGAGAGTGTCACAGGATCAGAGTGACAGTGTCACAGGATCAGAGTTTCACAGGGTGAGAGTGAGTGTCACAGGAGGAGAGTGAGAGTTTCACAGGATCAGAGTGAGAGCGTCACAGGATGGAAGTGAGTGTCGCAGGTTCAGAGTGAGAGATTCACAGGATCAGAGTGAGAGTGTCACAGGATGGAAGTTAAGAGTGTCACAGGATCAGAGTGTCACAGGATCAGAGTAAGAGTGTCACAGAATGAGAGTGAGAGTGTCACAGGATGAGAGTGTCACAGGAGGAGAGTGAGAGTGTCACAGGAGGAGAGTGAGTGTCACAGGAGGAGAGTGAGAGTGTCACAGGAGGAGAGTGAGTGTCACAGGAGGAGAGTGAGCGTGTCACAGGAGGAGATTGAGTGTCACAGGAGGAGAGTGAGTGTCACAGGAGGAGAGTGAGGGTGTCACAGGAGGAGAGTGAGAGTGTCACAGGAGGAGAGTGAGAGTGTCACAGGAGAGGAGTGAGGGTGTCGCAGGAGGAGAGTGGGAGTGTCACAGGAGAGAGTTGGAATATCACTGATCTGTGATTAACTCCATTCCCATTGAAGTATTTTCTTAAATTTAAAGTGAATAAACGATCTCTGAAGTTGCAGGAATTTACATGTGTCCTATCAGTGATCCCTGTTGCTATGGGTTACTGTGTCCTCTGCCGGGGCGCTGTTGCCCCGCCGCGCGCGGTTGTTTCTGTTCCACCGCTCTCCTACAATCTCCGCCGGAAATGTCAGGTTGCTAGTCCCTCTCTGCTCTGCCCCGCCCCCTGTGGTGCTCAGTACCTTTTTAAATACAAATATTGTCGCTGGGCAGAAAATGGCCACCGTGTTGCTCAGCGCTGCTTCTCTTCCGTCTACACAAAGCATGTGACAAGTATCAGCCAATCACACGGGCCAGCAAGATTGCAACAAGGAGAGGCTGGTAAAATGCAAGAAGGACGTCATCTTGAACAAAGGGTCCTGCTCCGCTAGGGGCGGCGCAAATGCTTCGGAGGATTCCCTGCTTCCGCTGCTGATGGAGAGAATTTGTCCTTACTTCTGCAAGGAAACTTGGCTATTGCTGTCCTTAAGTTTCTTTATGGCTTATTGCCTTGTTTTAAGAAATAATTCAAGGAGCCCAAAAGTGCTTTTTTTTAATTCGTTCATGGGATGCTGGCGTGGCCAGCATTTATTACCCATCCCTAATTGCTCTTGAGATGCTTTACAGCCAATTAAGTACTTTTTAAGTGTAGTTATTGTTGTACTGTAGGGAAATGCAGCAGCCAATTTCTGCACAGTAAGATCCCACAACCAGCAAATGAGATAAATGACCAGTTAATCTGTTTTAGTGACTGTGATGTTAGAAAATAAGAACATAAGAAATAGGAGCAGGAGTAGGCCATTTGGCCTTTTGAGCTTGCTCCGCCATTCAATAAGATCATGGCTGATCTTGTGCCTCACCTCCACTTTCCTGCACTATCCCCATATCCCTTGATTCCCTTAATATTCAAAAATGTATCGATCTCTGTCTTGAATATACTCAACGACTAAGCCTCCGCAGCTCTCTGGATTAGAGAATTCCAAAGATTCACCACCTTCTGAGTGAAAAAAAATTCTCCTCACCTCAGTCCTAAATGGCCGACCCCTTATTCTGAGACTGTGACCCCTGGTTCTCGACTCCCCAGCCAGAGGAAACATCCTCCCTGCATCTACCTTGTCAAGGCCTGAAAAAATGCAGCAACAATATATTCCGCTAAAAGGAAAGAACAAACTAAACACTAACGAGACTCCATGGATGAATAAAGACATAAGGAAACAATTGAGGGTAAGGAAAGAGGCATACATTAAGTACATAGACAGCAAAGGAGTGCATAATAAGAGAGAATATGAAGGGATTAGGAGAGGAGTCAAAAAAACAATTAGGAAGGCAAAGAGGAACTATGAAATTAAATTATCAAGGAACATAAAACAAAATAGTAAAATATTTTACAGGCACATTAATAAAAAAAGGTTGGGATGGGAATAGGGCCATTAAGGGATAGACAGGACACTACTACAGGTAACGATAGGGAGATAGCAGAAATATTAAATCATTATTTCGCTTCAGTATTTACCAGGGAGATAGAACAGGTGGACATGACATTGGATGATGAGATGAGTAATGAGATAAGTGCATCTATCCTACGCTTCGGTCACCTGACGGTCGACCAATCGGTGCATGTGTGGGCGGGCCTTATCGTTCTGAACTGAGGTGAGTCGCCGCCATCTTGATTCCAAACTTTTCCTTTCTTTTTCCCGCTTTCTGCGTCTTTAAAAAAAAAGTTGCTTTTAAAACACATAGGCCTAGAAATTCAGTTGGTTGCGCCAGCCGCTAGCGCCTTAGGAGGAGTAGATGTCGGGCGCTAGGCGGCTAGCGCCAGGGCGCAGCGCGATCTGCGCCTCGCCCCAACTTCACTAGAGATTTAGCGGCGGCGCAAAGTCTTTGCGCGTGCTCAGCTGCGCGCGCAGGTCATGACGTCATTTCCTCGTGCAACGCCCTTTGTGCGCTCCCAACCGGAACTTCAGTCGCACCGCCCCATTGTGCGCCTGGTGCCCCTAGCGACTGTTAGAGTGGAACGGTGCTCAGCCGATGCGGGGCGCGGGGGGCGCAAATTAAAGGGCACTCCTCCTGCACTATAAAAGGCTGCCATTTTGCAGCACTCCTTCTTGACAAACGGATCTTTGGAGAGAGACCAAGGTAGAGAGCTTTCTGCTTTGGCCCAACACTAGGACAGGTACTTCTGGCTTCAGGCCACAGCTTTCCAATTGTCTTTGCCTTCATTGACATCTCATTGTTTGCCAGCATATTATGGGGGCTGCAATGGGTGTCAACGCTGGCTTTCTCAATTACATCCAAAGGGCTCACAGACGCCGTGAGAGAGTGGCAGCCCTGGCTAGACGGAGAGGGGGCAACAGACGTCGGCAAAGGAGGCCTTACCCACCCAGGGTATACCGCCAGCAGTTCTCCTATCTCAACATGTCTGACGAGCAGTGTGTTCGGAGGCTGCGATTCAGAAGGGACGTGGTCACAGAGATCTGCCAGCTGCTTGGCGGTGATCTGCAGCCACAGCTGAGGAGCAGGACGTCTCTGTCGGTGGCAGTGAAGGTGACGGTGGCTCTCAACTTCTATGCCACCGGCCCCTTCCAATCCGCTACTGGGGACATTGCCAACATCTCCCAGTTCGCCGTGCATTGCTGCATCCGCCAGGTGACCAATGCCCTTTTCAAAAGGAGACGTCAGTTCATCTCCTTCTCCGTGGCCCTTGCCAAGCAGCAACAGCGTGCAATGGGCTTTGCAGCATTCGCGGGCTTCCTCATGGTGCAGGGCGCCATTGACTGCACGCATGTGGCTTTGCGGGCACCTCTGGAGAATGCCGAGGATTACCGCAACCGGAAGGGCTACCATTCGCTGAACGTCCAGCTGGTGTGTGACCACAGGCAGCTCATCCTAGCTGTCAATGCCCGCTTTCCAGGCAGCAGCCACGATGCCTTCATCCTGCGACAGACTTCTGTGGCAGACATGTTCCAGGCACAGCCTCACCCACGAGGATGGCTTATCGGGGACAAAGGCTATCCTTTGTGTACCTGGCTGATGACCCCGTTCCGTGCGCCCAGCACCCCTGCTGAAGAGGGATACAACGAGAGCCATCAAGCGACCAGGAACATCATCGAACAAACAATCGGCGTCCTGAAGCAACGGTTCCGCTGTCTGGATCGTTCCTGTGGAGCCCTACAGTATTCGCCGGAGCGAGTCTCCCATTTCGTGGTCGTTTGCTGCATGCTGCACAACCTGGCTATCCGCAGGACTCAGGCACTGCCACCAGAGATTGGAGGACCACCTCAGGAGGAGGAGCAGGAGGAGGAGGAGGAGGACCAGCACAGGAGGGAGGCACAAAGTGCAAGGGCCGCCCGTCACCGGCTTATTGAACGTCGGTTCTAGGCCCCCTCTCAGGGAATGGCTTGTGCCAATGTCAGCAGATGAATGTAGCCGCTCCACAAGCCCTCAGCCGAGCAGGGCAACCAGGACTTAACCAAAAAACCATGCACACTGCAATTTAACAACAATAATTTATTGAAAACCTCTGCCCTTCCCACATTACATGTTCACGTGGAGAAGCCCCCTCCAAAAACACAAAACTACCAGTCTCGGCCTTACAAAAAGAAAGAAAGACACCAGTCTCGGCCTTACAAAAAGAAAGAAAGACACCAGTCTCGGCCTTACAAAAAGAAAGAAAGACACCAGTCTCGGCCTTACAAAAACACAACAGGCATTTGAGCATACCTTCTACTTTTTGCCCTGCAAGGGCGATGCCTTTCGCATCCTTGCCTGGCCCCTGCCCGCCCTGCAGCTCCTCCTCAATGGGAGCCCAGTGGCTGCAGCAAGGCTGGGGGAAGGCTGCTGAGGGGTAGATGGCATGACGGCAGATGCCCTTGGGGGTCGGCCTGCACCAGCTCTGGCCTTGGAGTGGCCGGCTGCTGACTGCTCCAACTCTGGCTGGGCGGCAGCAGTCTGTCCAGCGGCTCGTGGCAGCTGCAATGGCGGAGTGGCAGTGTCGGCTGCAGGAATGGTGCCAACCTGGCAGATCGCAAGTGCTCGCTGGTCGCCTGATACAGTGGCACTCGCACGGGCCAGCACTGCAGCATGCGCAGCAAACAGCTGAAGGACAGACTGCTGGGCTGCTGCTGCGCGGCGGGTGCCGTGGCGATGCCTGGCTGATCCAGCGAGGGTGGCAGCAGTTAGTGCCCGTGTGGCCCTGGTCTGTGTCCGCATGACACCAGCCAGTGAATGGACGGCACGACTGAGCACTTGGCTAGAAGCCGACTGTGCTGCCGCGAAGTCCTGCAGACTCCTGGCCTGTGCTGCCATGATGTCCTGCAGACTCCTGGCCTGTGCTGCACTGAATTGTTGCAGACTCCTGGCCTGTGCTGCCCCGAATTCCTGCACACTCCTTGCCAGTGACTCTATGGAGTCAGGCATCCTTGCCACTGCAGCCATGAGCTCAGTGTGCCTGCGCTCAGCCTGGACGGCCATTTCCTCCAGGAGGCGCACCTCCTCTGCGCTCACCGTCGCAGGACTGGAGGCCGCACTCACCCTCTGGGGAGAAGTCCGCCGAGCTTCCCCACCCCTCCCGCATTGCTGCAGGCCGCTGGGCCCCGGAGCTTCACTCTCCTCCGACCCTTCCCCCCGGCTCCCCTCCAGGGAAGACGTGTCCCCTACATCGCCATGGGCTGGCGCGGCTGAGGGTGGCACTGATGGGCCGGCTTCCTCTTCCTCCTCCTCGTCTCCCGAAGGGCTGACAGTGGCAGCTTGAGGGCCCGCCTCCTCACCTGGCGAGTCACCATCTGAAAGCAGGAAGGCACAAGAGTAGCTTTAGAGTGAGGACAGGGCGGCAGCGAGGGAGGCATGAGTGGTGCCATTCACCGCATTGGTCGGACAGTGGCAAAGGATGCTGATCTGATGCGCAAGTGGAACGAGAGAGGTCCAAAAGGTGATGCCCTTACCATTGGTGCCCAGAACAGGGTCGGCATCTCCACTGGCGACGGGGCCAATCAGCCGGCCTGCCATAATGCGCTCCACACGCTGGTCGAGGTCGGAGAGCTCTTTGAGGTCAGGACGGCCTCCCCCGGTCTCAGTTCGGTTGCGCCGGTTGTGCGCCACCTTGGCCTGCAAGAGAAAGGACAGCCTCTAAGTACAGTGTGAAGCCCTGATCTTGTCTGCACTGCCTCCCATGGTCGAATAGCTTCTCCAGTGTGTAGCCCTGATCTTGTCTGCACTGCCTCCCATGGTCGAATAGCTTCTCCAGTGTGTAGCCCTGATCTTGTCTGCACTGCCTCCCATGGTCGAATAGCTAGTACAGTGTGTAAAGTGCTGAATGTGCAAGTGATTTTCATGCCAGTCCCATAGCTGCTGGATGAGGGCTGGCCATTAGGGCTTTCAGGTCCCTTTGCCCATAATGTGAGGTGCACATGCAAGGATGAGGAGGACACTGGAAAGGGTACTCACCCTGACAACCCGAGTGAGGTCGTTGAACTTCTTCCGGCATTGCACAGGAGTCCTGGCAACCACGCTGTTGGAAGAGACCCTGTTGGCCACCTCCCTCCAGGCTTTCCGGTAGGCGCTGGGCAGCGGCTTCTTGCCACTTTCTGGGAACAAAACATGGTGCCTGCGCTCCACTCCGCCAACCAGCAGCCTCAGGTCACCGTCGCTGAAGCGCTGCGCTCTCTCCCTGGCCTTCTCCATAGTCCTGGGCATTGTACAGGTGAAGCTGAAGTGGTCAGGCCTAGGTTGAGGGCTGCAGTGTGCAGGGCATGGCAGGCAAACAAATCCACCCTCCCCCTTTAAGAGCTGACCGGCGCCAGAGTGTCTGCCGTCAATCGAGAACTCGCCGCACCTGCGCTGCGCCCGGCCTCGGGGGTATCGCTCAGCACTGCTGGCTTAGTGCCTAAAGATAGTCGTGCATCGCCTGTTTTAGCGCAGCAGCAACCTCTTGGGGCGATGCGACTGAATATCGGCGAAGAGGGGCGCGACTTTGCGCCGGGCGCAAACTTTAGCGGCCGCCCGACTTTACCGCCCCAAAAGTGGCTATACTGAATTTCTAGGCCATATTCTTTTTTAAAAAAGTTAATTACTTTCTAAATCTTTTATCTAATCTCATTAATTTTCCTACCTTTCCCCGTTTTTCCAGGTAGGCCTCGAAGCCTCGGCCTCTCCTCCGCACCTACGCCCCAGCTAGGCACCTCCCGGCCCCTGTCAACAAGCGGCCCCCGATCGCCGCCATCTTTGTGAAGGCTGGAGGGGCGGGCCTCAGCCGAGCGCCGCTACCGCCGCCATCTTAGTAAAGGCTGGTGCGGCAGTGGCGCCACGGAGCTCCGCGGAGCAGGTGCGCAGCGGCGTCTAACTCTCCCCCCCCCCCAGTCTGTCTCTCTCACTCTTCCCCGCGCCTCCTGAATGCGCAGGGGAAGAGGCCCGGGGCACCGTGGCCGCTTTCGGAGACTTCAACTCCGTGACAGGTGAGGAGGGTCTTTGTTCACGCAATCGGCCGCTCAGGCCCAGGCCCGGAGATCGGGAGGCGGAGAGGGGAGGAGGGTTACCAAGGCAACCGGGGCTCGGGCGGGGGGGCGGGGTCTCTCTGCTCTTGAAGCCGGCTCGGGCGGGGGGGCGGGGCTCCAGAGATCGGGCCTCCGGAGATCGGGGGGGGGGGGCGAGCCTCGGGAGATCGGGGGGGGGGGAGGGGGGGCGAGCCTCGGGAGATCGGGAGGGGGGGCGAGCCTCGGGAGATCGGGGGGGGAAGGGGGGGCGAGCCTCAGGAGATCGGGGGGCGAGCCTCGGGAGGTCGGGGGGGGCGAGCCTCAGGAGATCGGGGGGGGGGCCAGCCTTGGGAGATCGGGGGGGGGCGAGCCTCGGGAGATCGGGGGGGGGGTGAGCCTCAGAAGATCGGGGGGGGGCGAGCCTCAGGAGATCGGGGGGGGGGGCGAGCCTCGGGAGATCGGGGGGGGGCGAGCCTCGGGAGATCGGGGGGAGGGGGTCGAGCCTCGGGAGATCGGGGGGAGGGGCGAGCCTCGGGAGATCGGGGGGGGCGAGCCTCAGGAGATCGGGGGGGGCGAGCCTCGGGGGGGGGGTGGGGGCGAGCCTCGGGGGGGGGCGAGCCTCGGAGAGAGCGGGGGGGGTGGGGGGCGAGCCTCGGGGGGGGGGGCGAGCCTCGGGGGGGCGGGGCTCGGGAGATCGGGGAGGCGGTGCTTGATAGATGGGGGCGGGGCTCGGGAGATCTCGGGGGCGGGGATTGGGGGCTCGGGAGATCGTGGGCGGGGCTCGGGAGATCGGGGGCGGGGCCTTGGGGGGTCGGGGCTCGGGAGATCGGGGCGGGGGGGGAGCCTCGGGAGATCAGGGGGGGAGCCTCGGGAGATCGGGGGGCGGGGCTCGGGGACTCCCCCCCTCCCCTCCACCCCACCCCCCTCCCCTCCCCCCCCCCGCTCCCTCTCCCCTCCCCTCCTCTCCCCCTCCCCCCGCCTCCTCCCCTCACCCTCCCCCCTCCTCCGTCCCCTCCCCCTCTCCTCCCCTCCCCTTTCCCCCTCCCCCTCCCTCTTTTCCCCCTCCCCTTCCCTTCCCCCCCTCTTCTTCCCCCCTTCCCCGCCAGTCGCTCTCTCTCTTCCTCCCAGTCGCTCTCTCTCTTCCCCCAGTCGCTCTCTCTCTTACCCCAGTCACACTCTCTCTCTTCCCCCCAGTCGCTCTCTCTTCCCCCCAGTCGCTCTCTCTTCCCCCAGTTGCTCACTCTCTTCTCCCCAGTCGCTCTCTCTCTTCCCCCCAGTCGCTCACTCTCTTTTCCCCCCAGTCGCTCTCTCTCTTCCCCCCCAGTCGCTCTCTCTCTTCCCCCCCAGTCGCTCTCTCTCTTCCCCCCCAGTCGCTCTCTCTCTTCCCCCCAGTCGCTCTCTCTCTTCCCCCCCCCCACCAGTCGCTCTCTCTCTCTCTCTTCCAACAACAACATGCCTCGAAAAAGCCTCGGCACCGCCGGGCACTCCAGCTAGTCTATCTACCTATCTATCTATCTATCTATCTTATATATATAAAATCGGTCCTTCTGTCTGTCCTTCTGTCTGTCTGCAGGTGCGCGTCTGGGCGGCTATGCGCTCGAAAGTTACAGGGCATAACTACGCATGCGTTATGTCGAAAGAAAGCTTACCTTTCCAAAACGGTTTTAAGCATATTTACGTTTCGGCCGGGGCTAAAATCGCGCCCGCGGTATCCGAAAAACTTTAACATTCCGCTCATTAGCATCTCATTATCCGCTCATTAGCGACAGAGTGACCTCGAGGTCGACCAATCGTACGCCGGCTTGCTGCCGCGTGCGGCCGGGCCCTCCTACGGTCGAGTGACGGGCGATTGACCAATCCTACGCTTTGGTCACCTGACGGTCGACCAATCGGTGCGTGTGTGGGCGGGCCTTATCGTTCTGAACCGAGGTGAGTAGCCGCCATCTTGCTTCCATTCTTTTTCCTGCTTTCTGCGTCTTTCTTTTCAAATATACATTTCCAGCAAAATAAAATTGCATTTATTAAATTTTTTTAAATAAATCACTCATTTGTAAATATTTTATGTAACCTGAAGATTCTATTTCCTACCTTTCCCCGTTTTTTTCTTAGGCCTGAAAGCCTGGGCCTTTCTTGCCCAGCCAGGCCCGAGCTAGGTAATTGGGCTGCTGCTAAGCTCCTCACCCCCCCCCACCCCCCCCCGGGTGTCACGTTACCCGGGGCAACGGCGTCAGCCACGAGGGTCAGGGTGCGCGCGCAGCAGGAGCAGGTGAGACTCGGCGTCTCTCTCTGTTCTGCGCTCGGGCTCGGGCGGGGGGGGCGGGGCTCTCGAGAGTGCGGATCTCGGCCTTGGTGAGCGGGAAGGGTTACCTCGGCAACGGGAGTGCGGGACAGCTGGGGCTTGGAGAGCGGGGCTCTCGGGAGTGCGGGGCGGGCTCGGAGAGCGGGGGCGGGGGCGGCTGGGGCTTCGAGAGCGGGGCTCTCGAGAGTGCGGGGCGGCGCGGCAGCGTTACCCCGGCAACCGGGCGTGGCCGTCTCTCAGCCTCAAGCCCACCCTTCCTCCCTCCCCCCCTTCCCCTCCCTTCCCCCCCTTCCCCTCTCCCCCCTTCCCCTCCCTTCCCACCCCCTTCCCCCCCACCCTCCCTTCCCCCCGCCCCCCGCCGCTCCCCCCGCCCCCTTCCCGCCCCCCCGCCCCTCCCCCCTCCGCCCCCACGCCCCTCCTCCCCTCTCCCCCCGACCCCTCCCCCCCTCCCTTCCCCCTGCCCCCACCCCCCTCCCTTCCCCGCCCCGCCCTCCTCCCCACCCCCTCCCTCCCCCCCGCCCACTCCCTCCCCCCCGCCCCCCCCCTCCACTCCCGCCCCCCCTCCCCTCCCCCCCGCCCTCTCTTCCTCCCCCGCCCCCCCACCCGTGCTCTGTCTCTCTACCCCCCAGTCGCTCTCTCTCTACCCCCCAGTAGCTCTCTCTCTTCCCCCCAGTCGCGCTCCCTCTCTCCCTCTCTCCCTCTCTCTCCCCACCCCCCTGTCGCGCTCTCTCTCCCCCCCCCCAGTCGCGCTCTCTCCCCCCCCACCCTCCCCCAGTTGCGCTCTCTCTCTCTCTTCCAACAACAACATGCCCTCGAAAAAGCCTCGGCACCGCCGGGCACTTCAGCTAGTCTATATATATAAATCGGTCATTCTGTCTGTCCTTCTGTCTGTCCTTCTGTCTGTCCTTCTGTCTGTCTGTCCTTCTGTCTGTCTGCAGGTGCGCGTCTGGGCGGCTATGCGCTCGAAAGTTACAGGGCGTACCTACGCTGTGCGTTACGTCGAAAGAAAGCTTACCTTTCCAAAACGGTTTTAAGCGTATTTACGTTTCGGCTGGGCTAAAATCGCGCCCGCGGTATCCGAAAAACTTAACATTCCTCTCATTAGCATCTCATTATCCGCTCATTAGCGACAGAGTGACCTCGAGGTCGACCAATCGTACGACGGCTTGCTGCCGCGTGCGGCCGAGCCCTCCTACGGTCGAGTGACGGGACGATTGACCAATCCTACGCTTTGGTGACCTGACGGTCGACCAATCGGTGCGTGTGTGGGCGGGCCTTATCGTTCTGAACCAAGGTGAGTAGCCGCCATCTTGCTTCCATTCTTTTTCCTGCTTTCTGCGTCTTTCTTTCAAATATACATTTCCAGCAAAATAAAATTTAATTTATTAAATTCTTTTAAAATAAATCACTCATTTGTAAATATTTTATCTAACCTGAACATTCTTTTTCCTACCTTTGCCCGTTTTTTTTCTTAGGCCTGAAAGCCTGGGCCTTACTTGCCCAACCAGGCCCGAGCAAGGTAACTGGGCTGCTGCTAAGCTCCTCACCCCCACCCCCGGTGTCACGTTACCCGGGGCAACGGCGTCAGCCACGAGGGTCAGGGTGCGCGGCGCAGCAGGAGCAGGTGAGACTCTGTTCCGCGCTCGGCTTGGGCGGGGGGGGCGGGGCTCTCGAGAGTGCGGATCTCGGCCTTGGTGAGCGGGAAGGGTTACCCCGGCAACGGGAGTGCGGGCCGGCTGGGGCTTGGAGAGCGGGGCTCGCGGGATTGCGGGGCGGGCTTGAAGAGCGGGGCTCTCGGGAGTGCGGGGCGGGGCAGCTGCGGCTTCGAGAGCGGGGCTCTCGGGAGTGCGGGGCGGGGCGGCAGGGTTTACCCCGGCAACCGGGCGTGGCCGTGGCCGTCTCTCAGCCTCAAGCCCTCCCTTCCTCCCTCCCCCTCCCCCTCCCTTCCCCCCTCCCCCTCCCTTCCCCCCCTCCCCCTTCTTCCCCTTTCCCCTCCCCCCTTCGCCTTCCTCCCCCCCGCCCTCCCTTCCGCCCTCCCCCGCCCTCCCTTGCCCCCCCTCCCCCCCGCCCTACCTTCCCCCTCCCTCCCCCCCCTCTCCCTTCCCCCCTCCCCTCCCTTCCCTCCCCTCTCCCCCTCCCTCCCCTCCTTCCCCCCCTCCCCCCGCCCTCCCCCCCTTCCCCCCCACCCTCCCTTCCCCCCCCTTCCCCCCTCCCCTCCCTTCTCCCCTCCCCTCTCTCCCCCCTTCTTCCCCTCTCCCCTCCCCCCTTCCCCCGCCCTCCCTTCCGCCCTCCCCTCCCCCGCCCTCCCTTCCCCCCTCCCCTCCCTTCCCCCCCTCCCTTCCCCCCCCGCCCTCCCTCCCCCCCTCCCTTCCCCCCTCCCTTCCCCCCTCCGCCCTTCCCCTCCCCCACCCGCCCTTCCCCCCCTTCCCCCGCCCTCCCTTCCCACCCCGCCCGCCCTTCCCCTCCCCCGCCCGCCCTTTCCCCCCGCCCTTCCC